>NW_017300267.1:1619726-1676637 GCF_001594075.2 Trachymyrmex cornetzi
CTGCCATTGCGGAAACACGAGACAGCGCGTATGTCATACTTTCGATATAATAATATCGGCCACTGTGCCATTGTAATCATCTGTTTTCACTCATTGTCACGATTCAGCGCAATGACAAACAATTGATACACTACTATATAGTAAAATCTATTATCCGGAGCAACCATCCAGAAGGTGCTCTGTGACACACTTTTAATAATCGATTTCGACAAATTCAATCTATAGGTAAGTCGAGGAAATAGTCGCAATTAAAATTATTCGTAATTTTCCTTTTATTCAAACCTGTTGATCGTTTTTTTAATTAATATTGATTTGCAGTTCTTGTACAAACAAACATAATTTGTTTTTCCCATCTGTTTATTAATGATGTTTTACACTGAATTTCATATTTCCTCTGCAGTTCGTCAACTTTCCATTAATATGATTGCTCTGAAGAGAACACCAATAACCACTATAATTCCGAAGGAAAAGTCCACAAGAAGTTTTTTAATTTTCTAGAAAATGTATATAAAATATATCACGTTTCTACCTTAAAAACTGCCATCTAAAAGTTAAAAATTTCTTTCAAATATAATATATTACGCCATTACGGAATGCTACAGATTTTTGTAAAACATGAAATAAATATTAAAACAAATATTAAAATATTTCTAAATTTTCGAATATTATTATTTTAATTACTTTAAAAAAACTTTATTTTTTTAAAACCTAATTTTTCCTTAAAGGTATTAGATTCTTCTCTCTTGACTTTTGATGCTCCAAAACTTTTAATATTTAAAAGCTATACTTTAATAACGAAATACGACGTTTAATCTTCTTTTATTTCCACTGTATCTTCATTCTATCTCATGGAATTGTCATTACAGAAATCATACCTGCCGAAACAACATTGTCTCGACAATGTCGTCGTTCTATGTAGGTTGACATAGTTCTCGTTGTAATTTCGTTGTCCGTAAGTGGACTTGAGTATAAATACAATTCCGGGAAATAATTCATCAAGATTTCATGATCATATTAAACTTATTTCGTAATACACTATGCATTATTTTCTGTATATAAGTGTATTTCCAATATTTTGATACACAAAATATATACACAATATTCACACAATATACAATATCATACCCCAGATTTTAATAATTATATATCGTTTCTGTTAATTTAATAAATTAATCATGAAACGAAAATTAATAATATTATATGAATAATGCACGGAATTCATGCTCCGAATTATTAAATTGCAAACGTTATTTATTTTATAAGGCACACAAGTATCGATATTCGTTTCTTCATTTTTTTATCAGTGTTAATTAAATTACTAATTGTAAGCTTATTAAATTATTATATTAAGAAAAAAAATTATACTACAATTATATTATATAATAACAATACTCTCCCCCCTTTTAACTTGTACTTGTTTTTCATACTTTCCTTTTTTTCCTCAACCCTCACAATAACAATCATCTTATGTTTTAATAATATTCTCAATATTATTAGAGTTGACAATTTTAATATTAAAAAATCTTAATATTAAAAAATGTTAATTCATACAGTTGCATTTACACATACATCGATTTAATATTTGTTATTGATTTTTACAATGTAAAGACTAATTTTTATTATATTCAGCTAATTTTATTCTTTTTTTTTTTCATATAATTTCTAATATATATTGATAAATAAATATGGTAATCAGCTGATATACACAAATTGATTATTAATTATAAATTTAATTACTACATGATTATTTAATGCTTTTTAATGAAAATTTGAATAATTGTAATAAATTGTTCCAAATAAACAAATTATTAAATTCCATACTGTATGTATAACAAATAAGATTTATCTTTATTTTATGATAGGAAAAATAGAAAAATTAATTATTTTCTATTCCATGAAAATTAAAATGGTATGTTTTTAATAATAATATATCAAGGGAAAAAAGATATTTAATCCAATTTAATTTTCTTTATTTATTAAAACCATGATTCGTGAATTATTTATTAAAATCACGAAATTTTACTTCTCTTGAAACATGAAAATGTGAAAAACGCAATAATAATATATTAATTTCCACGAATACGTTTTCGAAAAGCAAAAGTAAATTTTACTCTCTAAATTCATAGAAAATTATATACATAGAAAATAACGTGCGATAATAGGTTATTAAAATTATAACTTGCAAAACATTATAGAACAATCTATTCACATATGTTATCATTATATGAAATGTTTTAGAGCGACAAATTGATTGATACAACCATCGTATTTGTTTTGATGGCACACAGCACATTGTTATGTGTAAAGTCGCACGTTATCATTCACGCGGCAACGCTCGAGGGAACAGATAGCAAAGCAAGTGGCTCTGTGTATCGTCACATAACGCCTCGAAACGCGATCGAGATTCATTAAAAGTACGTAATCATTCCTTATAATAAGCTGCTATCGAACTAAACCGTTAATTAACTTTTGCAATAAAAAATTCGTGAACGAAAAGGAATCGAAGCGATGAGAGAGAAGATTTATAAATCATCATCGAGATATTTGCAAACGATGAATCGTTCATCTATAAAATTTTGTTAAACGATGAGATAGGAATACGTCTCGTGTTTCGACTCTCATCAATTTAAATGTAATTTGCCCGCCATTTCCATATCGCGACCGCAGAGAGTATGTGACTCGCTGATTCGAATGACTCAAATAATGAAGAACCGCGAACGTATATATATATATATATATATATACGTCGTTTCATAATATTAATTTGAAATATGTAACGTGATAAACAAATTTCATAACAACACTGGTACAGTCGTTGATCATTTAATTGTGATATCACGGCGCAGTGTTTACGCGAAGACGCTCGTCGCACCTAACATTTGCTGCGCTCAGCAGAAAAAGCAGTTTTGCAACTGTTGTAAAATTCTTTAATATGATTGATCTTGCCTTAGTTCCTTACTTGACCTAAATGTAACCAATCTTATTAAAGAATTTTACAACAGTTGCAAAGCTGCTTTTTTTGCTGAACGCAGCCATTCGCACGACGATAGCTGACAAGTAATGATTACGAGCAGCTCCGTATGCTGTTGTATATTATTTGCTCTCGAATCACAGTTATATCTTATGAATATTTAAATTAGCAAATGGTCTACGATTAACGATTTATAAGATGTCGAGTAATCGAGTATTTATTGTAGCAGAAGTTTCGTGCAGCTATTTGTTTATCGCAGCAATAAAAGATCTGAGTTATATTCAAATGTAATGAAGAGTCATATATTATAAACGTTTATTAACAATTGTTAATTCTTTAAAAGTCGAGAATTAAATATATTTAGCGTTAAATATTGCCTAGAGGTAATTAATTGGCAGAGGTATAGGATGTTTGTAACTTGTTTTTTATGACGTTTAATTATTGGATATATAAAGCGATCTCACTAAACTTTCGAGATTCGAATCGAGCAGGCAGCGTATAAATTGCACTGTGTGTCGTATTATCCCTCGAAATGTAATCGCGACAAGAGGTGCTGAACATGATTATTTCCCGCGAACACATTGTGCCGATTATCAATCCGCGTATCGGGAGTGCCGTGTAAATTTTCGCCCGATTGATTTCTGGTGATTAGTGCGCGTGAGATCAATAATCAACGCATATTTTCGTGAGTGAAAAAATAAAAAGGAATTTGAGAGGAGAAGCAGGAGAAGGGGGTTGAGGAGGAGGAAGAGGTGGAGAAGGAAGAGAAGGAGAAGAGAGAGGAGGAGGAGGAGAGGAGAGACACGGATGACGGTGCAGCAAACAGGGTAAATCATTTATTATTTGCTGTTTGTTACTTTGAACATGAGTTATTTATAATTACTTTATGTGCGCAATAATTGTTTTTTGAAATATTAATTATTTTGGTCGCTTTCATAATTTGGATATTTTGTATTTTACACTTTAACTTAGTTTGCACCGTAACGTAAAATTCCGCTGCTGAGCATCATATCGGTGAGTGGCAAATCATTTTTTCAATTTTTAATATGAGGTAAGTAATGAATTTGTAAACATTGTATCAGAGATGGTAAGAATACTATAAATAGATATAACACATAAATATACATTCAGGTAAATGTAATATTTTCATTACCTTAAATTGGATAGATTATAACAGATTGGTCTTAATAATTATTTTAACTTTGGAAATATGACCATCATTGATATATTATGCATAATATTGTAGAATGTACTTATACATATAAAAAAACTCGAAGAGCTTATATCAATTTATTATATAGATATTTTGACTTATTACATAATAAAAAAAACTAATTGCGAGAAATATATAAAATCTAATTGGTGAAAATATAGAACCTAATCAATTTCGAAAATATAAATTAAAAAAGATGGAAAATATTTTGTGAATAAAATAAGTTTGATAAACCATAACGATTTTAATAAAAGAAGAGTTGCCTTTAAAGATATCCATTATGCTTTTTTGTATCAAGCATTCTGTATTTAGTTAAAACTTTTTAGGAAATCTAGAAAACATGAGGATCACATATATATTGATAACAATCATATATTAATAACAATAAATATTTCTGAAAAATTTTAAAGTATCAAATATATTGTAATTGTTAAAATTTCAGAATTTATTGTTTAGATAAATAGTGAATAAGAAGAAAAAAAGGGAAAGTAATAAAAAATAAAACTATAGCAAGTCAAACGCTGACATTTTTAGAATAATCGTTTACGTTACTTCATGATGTTCATATCTCATGGACAATGAAGACCGAAGACAATAGTTATTTATATATCATGTAGTATACATATATTGTATGTATATTTATATAAAATAAAAATAAATTAATCTTTACAGAACACGACAGTTGTCAAAGAAAAATTGTTATTATCTAGGTTTATTTTATTTCCTCTTTTTTCATTCCCAGATATACTTTTATTAGGATTTGAATTCTGCCTCTCTTGTATATACATATATCTCTTTCCAGGACTAAGTATTATATGCGCTGCTGCGTAAAAGCAATAAATTTTTTCAACATGCACAAATATAAATAAAAGAAAAATAGGAAATGTGCTTTTCACAATTACATATATATTCTAATTATTATAATTTGTTTAACTTTTATAGGACGAAAAAACCACTGTAGCGGCACTGAAACAATTATATTTTGGGGCAAGAAATACAACGAAAAAATAATAAATTATAATAAATCTTACTCAGAAAAAGCTCTAAGATTTTAAAGACCTCCACCCCCTTTAAAGTAGGTTAATAAAAAGACATAATAATATGTAATAATTTTATCCACACAAATATCTTTCACCTATATTTATTGAAAATTGACTTTATATATACTTAAAATAAAGTGAAATATATAAGAAATTAAAATGTAATAAAATCAGTGTAGTAATATGAAATCAATATAATTCGATATATAAAAATTAACAATAGAGCGATGTATATAGGACTTAAGCCGGTAAATTTTTACGATTATATTAATCAATTTTAATTATTTATAATTCGAAAAATATTATAATTTCAATATTTGCGTATTGGAATTATTGATTATAATTAATCCCCAGAACATTCCCGTTATTGAAATATTACATATTAATGATTAGGACACTGTGTAAAATATTTAATATTTAATTAATGCTGCTTCGAATTATCGGAGTAAAAGTATATCCGCGCATAAGTCATTTAACTTAATTATAATCACGATTATTCTTTAAAAACTTATTGGTTAATTATTTTTAACTTATTTATTATTTATTATTTAACTTATTTATTAATAGGTTGATATAACCTATTAATTTTATTATTCTTATATTAGCAATTTGGTTGAGTCTCATTTCATCAAATGAAAAATATGTAACTGTTGTAACATTTTTAATAATTTGTTTATAAAATTCATTTCACCCTGCATATTACTTTAGCCAAACAAATAATTGTTAATTTAGTAATTTTATATTCTCTTACGCGGATTGTTTGCAAAATTACAATTTTACTGTAATTCATCACTGTCGTAATTGTAATTTTATTGGGTTTATTTTCTGGTATATAGTAAAAGTAAAATATTAAAATGATTCATTTTTATTCAATTTAACAAAAAAATTTAATAAACGAAAATAAAATTGAAAAATTGTTTTAAATTATGTGTTTTTTGTATCATCTCAATTTCAATACAATAGTTTATATACAACAGTTAACAATAACATCCATAAAAATTCTATATAATATTTTCGTTATAAATTTATTTACACTTGCGTATTTTTTTATTTTATCAATATTTCTCACGGACATACGATATAGTGCAATATGCTGAAAATCGTGTGTCACCAAGGTCTCTGACGACAGTAACGAAAAACGATGTAATCGAGTGCGAACACGACGTTAATTATTTATTAAGCGAGACTCTTAGGCTTGATTACTTAATCTCTCCATCGTCTTCGCTACAGTTGGGCTGGATTGCCGACCATTTAACGAAACGAAGCGAAAGAAAAGAAAGGTAGTCGTGACCGTGGCGCAAATACAACGTCGATGGATATAGTGTTTGTCGGCGTACTGTGTATCGAATCTAGTTCAGTCACGTGGCAAGACAATTTATCCGGATAAACTCAATGCTTGCCTCCCTTTTCCTTGCTTGCCTTACCCTCTTACCTAGAAATAGCTCGTTGAAGTCGCCCTGTCCGCCGATGAAAACGCCGTAGTGTATGTTCAGCTCGAAAAAGCGACCCGGTAGTTGAGATCTCGTCGTGTGTATCACGTCGATCTGCAGGCTGATGTTGGCCTCGCGTCTTGTCAAGTTGACCTCGTGCCAACTGAGGTCGTTCAGTGTCAACCCTCGGGCACTCGCCATCTCATTCTCACCTGCGCCTAGATTAATGTGAACCTGCGACAAAAAGCAGGAGAAGCGCCACTCGTAAAAGTCAGTCTCATTTTTACCGGAGTTATTGTGAACGCACCGCTACCGCAAATGGGTTTTATACGTACGCGGGGTACAAATGCATTCTAGTTTTGTTTTTTCTCAGTCTTTTTTTCGAGACCGCTTGTTCCTCCTCAAAATAGAGCTTCGGTTTCCGGCCGTAGATTCGGTGCGCTTTATGCCCTTCCGCGTTAGCCAACGAATACCGTGTAGCGCGTAAAAAATTATTATTATGGAAACGCGTAAAGAGTTTTTACCGGTGAATAGCGGGAGAGGGAGGAGAGATGCGCGTATACTTTTAGGAGATTTAATGAACGAAGTAACCGACGGCTGCGTACAAAAGCCGCTAGAAGCGTCCTCCGTCATAACGTTGTAAGGTAGCTTATCTTCTTTGCGGTCTCAACGGTGTGATCAAAAAGTTTCGCACTTACTGTGAAATAATTATATCACACTGAGAGCGAAAAAATAGACTAAAATCTGATAAAAATCTATAAGCGGTAAAAAAAAATATTTTAAAATGCAAGTTATAATTTTACTTTTGAAATAAAAACGGTGCTTTTTTATATTAATATTGTCCGCGCAAAAGACGATTCAACGCGAGAATTTAATCTTATCTTGTCAAAGAATATTAATTCGAGGGAATTTGAAGTTTCAATGGAAGTATTCAATTCTTCGCGTTTTGGAAAAATAGATATAAATATATAAAAAAGTGTGGGTTGCCAAAGTAGGTGTACCAAGCTCAGCGTACGAGGTTTCCCGGCGCCAGTCATGCCCTGCAAATTCTCCGACAGCGTGAGCTGACAGGAATCCGACAGCTCGAGGTTTCGTGTATTCCGTCTGCACTTGAGGCACTCGCACAATGAGTTTGCACACCGAGAGAATGAAGAAGGCAGACAGCTAGACAGACAGTGAAAACGGCTTTCGGTCTCGTGGAGAAAATAAATGTCGAATCTCTCCGATAGCTCCAGCCAGCGTCCTGATATTTATCTGTCTCCGTAATAAAAGAAATGTACGGTCGCGATTTAGTGATGTCACTGCATTATTTTATTATTCAGGTATATTATACGTAAGAATCGCATATGTGAGGCAGAGACGTGTATCGTTATTCCCTTAAAACACATCGTGCGGCAACGGTTACTGCTACTTTGTAATCGCGCCACCGGGGATTCCTAGTTACGCGTGGTAGATTTACAATATATCCGCTGGGGTATAAATTCCAAACTCCCTGTGCATATTTAGATTTGCGGAAGTCACCTAAATCAACCGCTGCTTGCTACGTTGTTGCTCGTAGATTCTCGAATAGTCATGGATCGCAGCGTGTTTGATAATAAATTTTCTTATAGTCAGATGAATGTCATCTAAGATATTTATACGGAATTCTGTATGGAATTGAAATGTATAAAATTTCAAAAAAACATAAAATTAACAAACTTACATATATACAAATAATCCATTTGATAAAATTATGTGGCTACGCACGTGTACCGTTTTCTTCAACTTTTTATTAATTTATCGTTATTATTGTATCAAATATTTCATAAAAAATTTAAATATTTAATTATTTATATTTAAAAGAAAAAGATACAGAATCGAAAATATGTGCAGTTTAAATTAACTTTTTTTCAAGAATATATAGAACGTAAGATGAAATATATAGGATAAGTATATACATGGTGTAGATAAATGCCTTTGTCGAGATATTTTCTATAGCTCCGCTTAAGCACGCCTTATGTTTCAACGCGGTGTAATGCATTATCGAGTTACCAGATAGTACACGACGCGCTTTAGTCAGAGGTGAAGTAGCAGGGTCCTGATAAAGAGACTTTAATCGCGACCCGGATCGAGCGTTCGAGACTTATAGCATTCCGCTACGACGTCGCCATGGTATTCTTCGAGCAGTCTTCGTTGATCCTATGTAAGAGATCGCCCGAGAAAAGTCTGCTGAGGTTCTCCTCTTAATGAAAAGTCGATCGTCCGAGACTAAAGTCGCAGTGGCGGCACAACGTCGCGTTCAAGCCGCCAACTCTTTCGACTGGCACAGCAGTGCACGTCGTCGGTTTTATGATCGATTCGGTAATAAAGGCGCGAGCTTTTGCGAGTTGCGAGCATAGCCGACGATAGTAGTCGGAGCAACGCCGGATGACTATGCAGGACCCATTAATATGTATAAGCGCGACGAGACACTTTGCAGAATGTAAACCCGCCTTTGTACACACATAGTCGTCGAAGAGGGTAGTCGCATTATGAATGCATCGACGATTGGAAAATGAACAATATCGGAAGCCGCTGAGGTATTCCGGTGTGGCCGAATCGTCGGATTATTCGGTGGGTACAGTTGCGGTCAAGTTATTGATGTACCAGTATCCGAGTTTACCGCGAATCTAGATTGCGATGATACAAAATAGTAGCGGAAGAAATGTATCCTGAGGCGTAAGAGTGTCCAATTAATGATCCATTTGTTACCGTGATGTGTCGCAGAGAATTTTCCTTTCCCGTCAATCACCGATAAATGTCGCAATGCACTGAAATATTGCGATAGGTTAGAATAATTAAATTCAATTTACTGGATTACCGAGAGATTCAATATTAATGACCACTTCGCATTCGAGATGTGCACTCGTTGGTGAAACGAAATGTTCGTTTTCCGTTTATTTATTAAGACAGGCCCGTTTCCTCGTTACTTTTTAACTGCATGTATAACACCGAGGAGATATTTATTTGGGTCTGGAAAAATGTCGCGCATTGCTATTAACGATGTTTCATAATATTACTAGGATTACGGTTCTCTTAACGAAGAGAAAAAATACTGTACGACTCCTTCTCTAATTACGAGGCATTATGGCCTATTATATTAAGTTGCTACTATAAAATTCTTAATATTTTAGACTCATTAAGACACTTTCGGTGTTCTTAGTTTATTAAATACATTTTATTCCAACGAGGATTTTCTCTCTTTTGTATCCATAATTGAATATTTTCATATTTTATACAATAACCGTAAAGAGAAAGAAATCAAAAACTGACACATAAGTAAGCTAAAGCGAGATAATCACAAGAATATGAAAATCAATCTAATTAATAATTTTACACGAGAAAAAGAAAAAGCTTTTCAAGTTTCGAATATTGCATGAAAATGTAGATTTCACATCGCCAGCCATGGAAAGCAAGCGATACCGCGATATATCGCCGCAATTAGGTTCTGAATTATCGGATTATCGCCCCAGATAGAAGGGCTTTTAAGCCTTCGAAGGCGTCGTCGGTCGAGACTCCTCCATCGAGGAGGCACACGAGAACCCAGATCTGCCGTTGCACTTTTTGCCCCAGCCGTTTATCCTGTCTTCATCCTTCTTAACGATCTTCTTAACAAATTTAATTAAGCTCTGACGGCGAGCAGCTTCTTTGCGCTGCACGGTCTTAACCCTTCACGAAATTAGATTCGCGCGGTTTTCATGCCGGGATTCATGCACGTAATCAGGATACCGCACCTCCACGCGGCTAATGCACTCAAAGTAGAGAATATTTTAATACTGTCTAATACATAATGCATTGAGAGTTGGGAGATGTATTACGCCATTCTATCTCAAGGTTAAAACAAAAGTTCTTAACTGAGAGAGAGAGAGAGAGAGAGAGAAGAGTAAAAGGAATAAAATTATTCAAAATTGATACAAATTTCGTGATTGAAATAAATTATGTTGAACACTTTGGAATAATCGTAGCGGCAGCGGAAACCGATTATTCTAATTACTCTCTTCAACAAAATAATATTCGTTCTCGCGCGCGCACGCTTGTAGGTACTTCTCGCAATTGCGAGTGCCAGTTCACGAGAGTTTAGGGTGCCAGGCACGTTTCATTCGAAAGGGTGGGGAAGAGAGCGATAATGAGTCATGTAAAATATGAGAGTATGCACGAGAATATTAATCGTTGGAAAATTAATAATCTGCGGCGAAGTTGTAACTTCGTTCCAGCGCAACGTTCTTTGTACATAATTAGAAGCAACGCCCGGCTCTCATCAGCGGTTATTATCAAGAGACAGGATGGCTACTACGCGAGCTCTATCGCCGTCAGCCTTCTTCTCATTATGGCTCGTGAAACTTGTTTATAGGCACGCCGCTGTACTGCTCAGTTACGTACATGTTTCGTATATATGGGCAGCCATGTTCATCTCTACCACTGGCAATCTTGACGCTCGTCATAATAACATACATATATATCGATCACGAAAATTCGTATTCCGCGTGTATTCAATCAAAATTTCAATTTCTGATACTAACGAATAGATATGAAATTGGAATTTTGTTATATAATGCGAAACGTATTCGACGTATTTTCACGCCTATCATCCAGCAATGCGAAAATGTGTAGATGTTCTCGAAGGATCACGTTGAAGAGATAATGAATTGCTTCAATATTTTATTTTGTAGCTTCGGGAATAATTTTTTTTTTTTTTGTCGAACGCGAGAGTGAATCTCATCCATTCATTTCGTATGCATTGCGTATACCGTACGCTTAATAATTGCGCGTAAATCAACGTGGGACTCGCGCTTTCAACGAATGAATTATTTCTTTCAAAGTAATTTTTAATGGCACCTGTTCATCTCCAGGGAAACGAGAGGGAGTATCATCGCTGCGTTTGCGCGCAATCTTTTTTATCGAGGTGAAAAAAAAAAAAGATTCGTTCCATCATTTCTACCGCGAGGTTCATTATTGCGTAAAATTCGACTGAGTGACTTCGTCTCACAGTAGACTGCAGTTTTGACCGATCGTGTGAAATTTTGACCGATGCGTAAAAACGAACGCGACGGGCAACATTCCAGCCTCGAGCCGAAACATCGTCGCGCTTTATCGACGCGTAATAAAATCGGGTGTAAAAAAAGGAATCAACTCTACCTCTGTACAGTATCACCGCAATTTTATTTCGCGAAACATCGATGGAAAAGACATTATGTGGTTTTACTCTCGTTGTCGGACGTGTTTGCAGAGTGGGCCCGCGACATCGATGTTGATGCGCGTTACGTACGTTATCAAAGCCATTAAAAGAAAGTCGATTCTTTAACGAAATAACAAGGGCGTTTCGTTGAAATGCTTGTCAACTACCGTAAAATCTTTCATGACACCGGAGACAAAAACGCGTACGAACTTATCGTAAAACATTTCTTCGCCACTATCGACTTGTTGACTGCAGTTGGATACGATAGTGGCAGCGGGTTAACTCTTCGCGATCGAGGGGCAATTGCCACCGGCTGAAATGCGATATTCCGCGATATCGAAATCTACATGCGATTGAATTTGGCAGCTAGTTTGGTTGTATCTCGCCCGTGGCGAATCAATTTATTGGATTCTTTCTCTGTGGTACATGTGTTTGGTCCTTTGTACATAAGGTCTCTACATATATACGCATATGTAAGGTATTTATATCAGAATAAGGTATTGGGAGACTCGGGTTTGACATCAGGGTGAGAAAAACAAGTAGCGTTGTTGCATATCCTATCTTCTTGTATATCGATATTATTATCGGTTTTATAATTAGCGTATTTAATCGAAAATTATTCTTCTCCATTTATTTTTAAATAATACAAAAACAGCTTTTTAATAGGTAGAATAGATTGACATTTTGATCGAAGAAATATAACTTTGTTATTAATAGAATAATGTTTTTAATAGAAAACTTTACTTCTCCGTTTATTTTTAAATAATACAGAAATATAGTTTGCCGATAAGTAGAACAGATTTAAATTTTGGATGAAGAAATATCGTTTTGTAGCATTATCGATTTCAATGTGTGATATAAAAGTATATTATCCTATTCTTAACTCTTATCTCACCCTTAATCGCGCTTAACATTATTGCTGCCTTCTTTTATTAACCCTTAACTGATATGTAGTGATCTCACAGATCACCGCCTTTTGTTTTATCCCTTTATTTTCCTTGTCCTTTAGCCTAGAACCTCTTCTTCTACCTTTCTTCTATTTTTCTCTTAATAATAATATAAATGCTTTCTTTTTAATATTTCTCTCTTGCAAGTAATTATGGTAATTTAAGAAATTGCGGTGTTAAATAAAAGAAAAAGATACGGGCACGTTGGCTAAACATAAATTTATGTTCTTCTCACGAAAATTGTGTGTGCGAATATTTCGCGATATTAAATGAAAACAGCATATTAAAACTTACAAAGTTAAATGTAAATGAATATTCAGAAATAATATTACGGATTAAGATTATATTCTTATTTGCGCGATATCGCATGCATCAAAACCACAAAATTCGCCACGTCGTGATGATTAGGATCTTTCCCTAGATGCAATGTCCTTCGCCATGTCGTTGGAATCGTGCCATCTCTTTCGCCAAGAAATAAGATTCTCGAGTAATAAGAACCGCGGACACGCGCGCAAATGTTACATCTGCGCGGTGAATTCTCCTCTTTTCTAGATGCCTCGCGGGGGAATATTTTAACGTACGTGAGACTCCACCTTTTTTTTTTTTAGCGTGTCACGACGCGTCTAATTTCTCCGCAAGGACAAGGGAGAAAAGAGAAGTCTGACAGGCGTATCGCAGCACGTGCGGCCCGTTAACGACGACAAGGCGACCGGCACCAAACAGAAAGCTTATTAATAGAAGTGAGCGCCAGGGGCAAACGAACCTTCAATCTGCCGGCTTCGAGTTTGATCAGGCAGTAATCCGTCTTGCCAGCAGCCAATAGCAGCATAGCATCGGCGAGATGAGTTCGGAACCGGAAACTGATGTCAGTAGCACCCTTGGCCTCTTGAACCGGAAGATGGATGTAGCTCGCCCCGTAAAACGACACTGTAAGTTTAACAAATTTAATGCGTTTAAGTTGTACAAAGTGGAAGACCGATGATGCGCGTTATTATACAGCGGACGGTTTTGTTGGTAAACGAGAAAGAGTTGGAGGCGGAAAGAAAGATAGGAAGATGCGCTATTAACGTTGCGCAATCCTTCATTTTAATTTACTTAATGTTGTAAACGTTCTTTCTTTTACCCTCTCTTTCTCGACAATCCCAGACCGGTCCTGGAAATTGTACAGCTTTCTCCTAAGCGATGAAGGTAGTCGTTATTACGGTTGATTTACATTTCACTCATTAATATAGTAGTAATTAAAATATGAGTTTACGAAAAAAATTATGACCGTTGAGTATCGCGAATGCTCCTATTTCTACGTAAAACAAGAAGCGAGGTGAATACGTTGCAGTCGGCGCGCAAGACCTCATTTTTCTTCAGTGCTGAGGAAGAGAAATTAAGTGTCACTCGGGAAGTTTTATTTCGTTCATCTGTTTCTCCGATAACTTTTGAATTGCGAGCTGAAGTGGCTTTCTTCAGGAAATTTCATATATTTATCGTACCGTGCCGTAAGCAGCGGTAAATAAGTAAATAAACTGCAACGGCGATAAACGAAGATAAACAACAAACTGGTACGATTTTACAAATCTTGTGGTAGTCTTCTAACACCGTTTACTTATTTCTAAAGACAAATATTCATTTTCAACTATGTTTTGTTCCGTGATAGTAAGAAAGTATTATTAAAAAGTCTAAACATGTGTGTTAGATATACACTATTAAATTCGTAATGTCAAATTATATTCAACTTGAGTTATTAATCATTTTTATAGATCGCTACTCTGTTGCTTCTCAATATGTCGTTAGTTATTAAAACAATGGAGTTAATCAATTTAACTCGAGAAAATATATTAAATTTGATTAAAATCTAGTTTATTATTTACTAAGTGCACGTTTATAACAGATGTTATTTACTTTAAAACTAACCACCGAAATGGAATGATTTACATTTTAATATACATGGAAATTGAAAATAACAAAATAATATTTAATTCAACGGATTTGGTTACTGTTGCTCCTTTAATATCTAATGGTGTATGACGATTACAGTAACTTTATATCAAGAACACTAAAAAATACAAATGCACGAAATCGACTTAAACTTTAATTGCTCTACCGATTTCCATAATTTTGAAATTTATTTTATTTCCATCACTTGGAAAATTCTTTCATTTCCATAAATTTTCGTATAATCGATGATCATTCAGAAGGTGAGTAATATATACGAAAGTAAATTTTTTCACGACATTAATAGATGTAATAAAAGTTTTATTTCCGCGTGAAATCGTTTTCCTGCATTCATATCAACTGTCGTTCACATATGTCAAAACAGTCATCGTATCGAAACAAAAGAACGATATTTCCAAATAAACGGTGCTCTTGGTTAGTTCAAAGCCTTTTTTCATATTTATTGATATGTTTAAACGTGGCAGGAGATGAAAAGTGTCACTTTAGATTGACATGTTTAGTAATCGGATAGTGAATGAAAATGGATGGGGTTCTGACGATCTAAAAGCTCAGAAAGATTACAGAGACGCGTATGACAATAATTAATCGCAATATTTAGAAATTTATCCCTGGATTCTAAATTCTCAAAGTCTATTATAGCGAGTACTCACTCGAGCTACTTCATTAACAAAAGCGGTAGAAGTGGACCTGGCGGCAGGTTGATGAATGGATCGTCAAAGTTCTCCGAGTCTCCCGGGTGTTTCTACGGACTTAGACATCGTTTTACAGCAGTACAAATATCGCTTTTGCGGACTAAATAAAAAGTGATAAATAGAGAATCTACGGTTAAATCCGCAAAGTTCTCGTGGATCTCCTATTCAAGCTATTACGGTTGTAAAATATTCTCGATTAGTGAAAGCACGTTTCTAAAACGAGCACGAGTATAAAAGAAGCGCGTCGATGGTTCGATTGAGCCGATGAATGACCAGCTTCAGTCGCTTCAAACGAGCAATGAGAAAATCCCGTATCTCGCGGCGCGTCGTCTATAGACAACATATAAAGGAATGAGCGAAGTTGCCAGGGGTTTATTTCCCACCCCCGTAAATGATCTAAAAACGCGTTCAAGTACGTGGAATAACTGCACGGACCATTAAGTACGAAGAATCTTCCTTTCTCTCTTGCTCTCTATCTCTCAACCATCTCCTTCACGGTTAGCCGGTGCATAGAAACATTAACATCGACCGCAAATCGATCCTAGGTATTGCCCTCGGTGTTTTGCAGTTCATTGCACCGCGGCTTACTCAATTCGCGTTATCCACGAATCGCAATATTTGCGTACGCTCAAAGGGATGGCCTGACATAGAAGTGTTGATGCTCGTCAACTCTCTCGCATGACCCATCAAGCAACGATTCAAAGCCTCGAGCATTTCTCGCCCATAGACAAGTTAATATTTGTAAAATTGTTAACCTGGGTAATATAATAAGAACTTCAAAACCGAATTTTACAAAAGAATTAAAATTATTTTTTAAAATTTTTGAGCTCAAATAAATTTTATTTAATTTTAAATAGTCACATTTAAACAATTGCCAATTTTAAAATGTGTATTTCATAAATTAAATTAAATTTTATAAAATTAATACAATTGAATTTTATAATTATTAATTTTAATTCAGATAAAGAGAGAATTATAATTAAGATAAAAAAAAATTACAGAATACAAATAAATCGCAAGGTATAAATAAAATAATAAGTGGCTTAAATTTAAAAAATTGTAAACAATAAGGAGCATCCAGCCACAACGCTTGATGTGTTTAGCTTAAAGCATATATTTCAAATAAAATTAAGTAAACGTTTCGGTCTAACATGTGACCATCTTTAGTACATTAAATTTTCATATTATAATTAAAATCGGAACATCCAGTTAATCAAGATAAAAAAGAGAAAAAAAAATTTTTTTCTTACATAATAACTACACACATTAAAGAATTCATAAAGTTACAGTATATAACACCATAAATTCGCAATAGTATGTATTGCCGCAGAGAAAAAAATATTGCATGTAGAACGATTTTTATCATGAAGTTATACATAAAATTTGTATCCATCGACTACGTGATTGCCTGATGCTAATGTAGCTTATTGAAAGAACCAAAAAAGAAAAAACCAAAAAAACAAAAACCATTAATAATCAAATTTATGTCAATTAATTTTTAATGTAATCACGTTTCGTCAAATGATTTCGTCAAGTGATTTTGATTAACTGGATGTTCCGATTTTAATTATAATATGAAAATTTAATGTACTGAAGATGGTCACATGTGTCAGACTGAAACGTATACTTAATATTATTTGAAATATATGCTTTAAGCTAAATACATCAAGCGTTGTGGCTGGATGCTCCTTATTGTTTACAAATCGTAATGTATTTTAGTGCTTATAATAAATGATAAATATTTGCTTATATCTAAAAATTTCATGTTTTAAGATCACTGCACATATTTTACATATATATCTCATCTCAAATATATTGCAATATATTTGAAATATACGTTTGACAACTGTCCATATGTAGATTGTTATTCAAATCGTACACCCGATATGTATCAATCCATACGATTCGCTACGGTAATTACGATTCTCGGTGGCTATATGTATGAATCGAAAATACGGATTCGATTGTTATTCGATGGGTTATTTGTTTTATAGAATTACTAAAAATCGAGATCCGCTTTTGCAGTGCAAAATAGCAGGATTGTTACGTAAAAGAGATCGAGTTAATCATGCGAATACATCCGCTAGCGGTGCTCCATGAATTTCGGTCACAAAGAGGAATTTATTTTATACTAGAAAATTAAATAATAAATTGAAACTTGCTGACTCGTACGTAGAGTGTATTACGTAGTTATTTTACAAAAAGTTTATCTCTGGCGCAACATCGAAATATCATTTCGCACATTTGCGTAGATGACGGATTAGTCGAAATGAAAAATCGTGTCGCATTTTTTTAACAAGTAGATCTTGTTATCGTTGAAGAAAATATTTTTTGAGATCCTGATATAAACGACGTAACGCAATAGCTAATTCGCTGTAAGCTAATGCATTCGCGATTGTATCATTAATTATTAGGCTAAATGAATGCATCGGTCTTCCATAATTTCACGAATATATCTCAGATTGAATTTTCCATGTTTTCCCATTGATTATATTGCATTAAATTTCACTAAATACATCAACTGACCTGCATTTAGTATAAACCAAAGTAATTGTATATGTAGAATAGAATCTCTCACGATTCATGTTATGAAGTAGCATTTTTTAAGCGAACGTTTTGCGGATTTCGTAATTGTATTTTTCTTTACGAGCCGTACAGATTGTTCGCGTTACATCCGTACCCAAGCGTAATTGACCGGCAGCTTTCGAGAAAAAGTATACAGTACATTAACGCGGGATGGTGGCCGCGGTATCTCGCAATGTGCCTGGCAAATGGAAACGACCTCGTAAGGTTTCATGGAAACTGCCGGGTATTCTACTCCCTGATGATTCTTTCAACGGATATCGAGAGCTGCATGCACGCAAAAATAAAAATTAGCAATTTACGAACCGATCATTTTAATCAATCTCAATTATCCATCGATACCCAATTGCATCCGCGTATGCAGGGAAAATGATTACGGGTAAAGACTGCGAACGTTAGACGAGACGTATATTTTTGTTTCTTTAAGCGCTTGAAAATTAATCGCAGTCCATATAATTATTTATCATAAAGTCCTAAAAAAGTTCGAAAAAAATCCGAAATAAGTCAAACTGTATGTTTTATTTTATATTTTGGCGATACTATGTAATTACTATAATTCAGCGCTTACAATAATGCTTAGACTCTTATTGGTCTTTATCTTATTATTGCAAAAATATTTAATTGCGTTATAGTACACATTATTTTAGCGTATCTTCGCGGATATAAACCGCATGACCGGCACGCAAAAAATACATGGTCGATGCGATGTGGTCACGCAACCTGAATCTCTCTCTCTCTCTCTCTCTCTCTCTCTCTCTCTCTCTCTCTCTCTCTCTCTCTTTCTTTCTCTCTCGACGCGTATATTTTTCGCGAGAATATGTATTGTATGCAGTCGGAACCACCGGAATGTGTAAAAACAAATGCGCGATATGCCACGCGCAACGCGGTGCGACGTCTCGCACGCGCCACGCAGATTAATCCGACAAACGGGAAACTGATTAGCGAGCAGCAGGTATCGCAAACTCATTTTGTTTCGGGATACGGTGAAAAACATATAATTTCACGTTGGATCAGCCGTGAATAATGTACGATGTATGTTATGTCGCCGATCATGTTTCTTAACTATTATGGCACATATTATTTACTGTTACATTTCGCGCATGAATTATTTAATCAGAATTTAGTGTGTAATTTCGTATACAAATAAACCATAAATCATTCGTTTAATCATTTCGAAACTATAAACATATATAAGTAATAGGAGCCGACAAAAGTTTTGAAAAGTTTACAATATGCATTAATACATGAGTGGCGGGTGCATGGATGTATGTCGAGTATACAGATTTTATTGGTACGGAAATACGCGACACGACGTATTGATTGTTACCAGCACGCTAGGAAAATTTTTTTTAGAGTTCGATGGGAACGTTAACAATTTTCTATTTGTACTTCTACCATGCACACGAGTACCGTGATCAGACCTCTTGTTAAATTTGGATCAATTTACTAAGGTATAGTGCGGGAAAGAGCGGTTTTGTAAAAACTAATGACGCATGGATTACATGTTTCGATTATCCGGTTTATTCGGACGAAATGTTAAACCATCGAACATCGCACAACGATAACGGATACGCCGGTAATACGTACACAAGTGTACCTCGATATGTATTGCAACGGCGTATGATTTAGTAGCAAGTTATTACTTCAACGTGATTTCTGCGTTCGATTATTGCAAATTGGGTAAATTTAATTAGCGAGTCTGAAAACGTTCACTTCCATTCTTTCTGCTTGCCCGATTTTTCCACGGAGTTTTCTATATTGTAAAATGTTAACAAATTTATTTTCTATTTTTATCATATAATTATATTTTTAACTAATTCTGCTTTTTACCTAATAAAACGCATTATGCTACTTTATACTCATTAACTTTTATTAATTTTTATTATCTTTTTTTCAAGAATACAGTCTATTTGTAATAAGTCTTATGGAGTACGTGTAAATGATATCGAAAAAATTTTAATAATTTACTTCGCAAAATTACAAAATAATATTTCCCAGAGCTCTCTAGTATATAGTCGCATATAACTGACTATTCGTCGTACAAAATATCTCGCGCTCCGGTATAACGAAGGACATAATGCAAATATTTAATAGTATGCGCGAAACTTTGGGATAATAACGACAGGAAGAGCATAGAAACAGCATATTCGAGTTAATCATAAAGTGACTATAAAATGTAAAAAATTAAATTTAATAGTACTGTAATATCCTAGTACCTACAAAAGAAATTCAATATTAGCTTAAATTTCTTCTTAATAAAAGAAGATTCAAAGTCAATTGTAAGTGTAATTATTTATAGTAACGTAATTATTTAGAGAGAATTATAAGAAATGCAAAACTATACGGAAAGAACAACTTTTTCTACAATATTAAAAAATTTAGCTAGATAGAGATCTCTCTAAAAATAATTGTGTTGATCCATTAAAGTAATTTCGCAGGATACTCAAGCTTAATGAGCAACACTGCAAAATGTTTTGACATTCTAACAGCCAGCTTTGATCCTACATATTTTTAACGATGTAACAAAATTATTCCAGATCTCTATCTACGCTCTTAGATATATCAAAAAAACAGTCCGAACTCAATTTCTTTCAGTTAACTTCCGTGTGTGTCGAAATGTAAACCAATCTATTTTTGTGACTAACTTCAAAATAAATAACATCCATATTAACGTATAGACTTAGTAGATAATAAATTAAAATTAAATTTTATACATTTTCTTGAGTTAAATCATTTAATTTCATTTTTTTAAGTAGGAACAGTAACGACCCCTATACAAATAATTAAAAATAACTCAAACTGAATATAATTCGACATATACATTCAACAATATAGCTATTTTTTAATACTTTAGCAAAACCGCATTTTTTTCCATGAATCGAAGATCACCCTTGATAACTCTGGCAAACGAAAATTTTAAACTTTGATTAAAAAAATGAATCGAATTATTTAAAGCCATTCCGAATATCGATTCAAAGTGAATTGGATTTTTTGATATCTTCCGATTTTACATTCGCAATTATTATAAATAATTGTACATTTATCATCTCGATTCTCGTTTTCCCGTTCTCACTACTGTAATTTTATTAGAGTTATTTTTCATTTATTTTATAAATTTCTACCATCGCAAGCACCGAAAAGTGGTAATTTCTACTATCCGCTAGCTATTCGCGGATTAAGGATTAAGAGACTTACGGTCGATATAATCGTTTGCATGCGGGGGTGTTTACGAAGGGACGTCGCGCCGAGTGCAACGCGGCCATAGTCTCGCGCACTATTAAAAGCGCCTGACGATGTATAGCGTGGCGACCATTAAACCGCTACCGCTATAAGTAAATTCGCGGGAAGTACTCATGCTGGCGGCCATAAAAGTTAATCTTCGGCGCTCTTTCTCGCGTACGGCGCTATTCTCGCGTCCCTTCATCCTCGTCCGAGAGTTGGACGATGCGGAAAGCGAAATCCGTATTTCTTTCGACGTTACCTCCGCAGCCGGGGTAGATAGTACAAGACGCGAGCGCGTGGGAGAAAGATAAGGAAGAAAAGAAAGGGATACGGTAAGCAAAGGGAGGTCGCGAGTCGTGACTCTGTGTGTCTTACCTTTTTCGTCCGTTTGGCAGTAACCCAACAGCGAGGCTGTTACCGCTAAGAACATTAGCAGTCCCATGTCGGTGAGGAACGTTGGCCTTTTCCGGTGCATCTTCTTTTATTCAGCCAACCCCGTTCCTGTCCACCTCCTCCCGCAGACTCCCAGCAGACTAGCGCGCACTCTCTCTCTTACAAGTTCCACTTCCACGGGGGGAGGGGTGAAACAGGCAACACCGGTCTGACGAACGACCTCACGGACCGGCTCTTAAGGGATATCGATTTCACGTGACGGGGGTTACAAAACGCTATTTACGGGGCAGAGCGGGCTAAGATTCGAACGTACTTTTCCCATCCATTTCTTGCTCGTACGTCTTCCCCGTCACGCGCATCGCGGAATCTTCCTCTCTCGCTCTTCCGCGAGGCGTTCGACGTCAACGAAAGAATCACGACGACGACGGTCGAATTGAGACGCTTCACGTGAGCGCTCGCTTATCGATCGTAGATCGGAGTGCGCGGTGCATCCGCAGGGACGTTAACGGCTGATTTAGTGGAAAAGTGTAAAACCGCCGAGTGCTCCCACGAACGTAGTCGTCGTTCTCGCGGGATAACGTATCTCTCAGAATGCGGTGCGAACGGTGCGAAGGCTGGCATCTCGTATTCCCTTCGGTCTCTCGCGCCGGTGCCGCACCGCTGCCGATTCGCTCGAATCTGAAAGAAGAGCGACGCACAGCTGCAGAACGACGCGCTACGTACAGATTTCTCGCGATACGGTGTTCCGTACGTAGAACCGCTAACACCAGGCTTTGAACTTACGGGCACGTACACGCTCGCGTTGCAGAAAACCCGCACTCGCGAAAACTCGAGTCAAAGCATTGAACACCGTGAAGCAGGTGCGTTGCACTTTCGGGATTTCCGAGAGTTTTCAAGTAAAGAAGAGAAAGAAAAATATTTTTATTTTAAAATATTACCTATTATAAGAAAAATGCGTGGTAGAGGATAATTTATTGGTAAGATTTTTTAATTCTATTAATACATAACTCATAAAGTACTATTTTGAACTAATATTAGGGTAACTCTGATATATACGCCGCACCTATCAAAAACTTAATTTATTAAATATTATTTACTATGTTTAAAGTAAACGAAATATATCAGTAAAAACTTTGTACTATCTACTATTATGAAAAAAATATTAGAAATCCGAAATATTTATATTTCAAATTAAAAAATAAACTTTTTTAAACTCTTGTATTTTTGCCGTATATCCCATAGGGGTGGGATATATGGCTATTCATAAGGGAAGGAGGGGTATGTACGGCTCATGAAAAATTTACAAATAATGCATATAAATAAGATGTAAAATGACACAATAACTTATAAAATGCGTGATAGAGGATTTATAAAGTTTTATTAAGAAATAAGAATGGTAAATATGTATATGAAATAATAAATAATAATTACAATAGTAGAGGATTTATAAAGTTTTATTGAAATAAGAATGGTAAATATGTATATGAAGTAATAAATAATAATTACAATCTTCCCAGATGTATTACAAGTGTTATGACATGAGGTACATATTTCATGTAATACGTTTATTGTATTTAGTGCACTGAATTCAATCTGCACACTTTGTATGCTTTGAGCATAAATCCCGCCTCTTAAAAATGCCATATATCCCAAACAGGTGGGATATGCAAGACAACAAACTAAACAAAAAATACAAGAGCAAAGTACTTATATTTTGTTTTATACAACATACTTTACTATTCCTCTACACTCATGTATCACGAAATAATCACTAGTAATATTCTTCACAATAATTGGCAGACAGTTTAAGGCTTTGATTTCTATAGTTTGTGTTATCACATATACGGTTCTATAATATATTTTATTGTTTATTTATCTAAAGTTATTCGCCTAAAGAAATGTTGTTCCTTCATATACCAATTATTGCGAAGAATATTACTAAGGCCTCGGTAGTCTAAAGCCTTAGGACGTTCGCACGGGATGCAAGAAATCCGACTTCGACTCCCGACCGAGGTAATATTTTTCGCAATAAGAATTAATTATTTACAGATTTTAATATGTTATTCAACATTATTAAGATCGTTTCAAAGATGCGAATAAGCATAAAAAATTTGTTAAATTGCTAGTCAATTTAACTCGTGATATTACTGCGGTAGTTTAGTAGAGTTAGCGTTTTCAAGATCGAAAAATCATTTCGGCGCGCGTTTCTGGAGACTGCATATATAGTATACAAATTCACACAAGAATCATACAAGCATTTAAGATCCAGCTAGACCGTTTAAGGAGTAATCACTTTATGTATATTATAATTTATGATGGCGCTACTTAACACAGTGACAAATCGATTCAATTCATAATAATTTCATTAATATTAACAGTAAGAAACTGAAATCATAACAATAAATAAGATTAAAAAGGAGTCTTGAGTATTACAAATATAATTCAACGCAAAAGGGACATATAAGAGTCAAGTTAATTTTTAAAATATTAAAATATATATATCTAACATAAATACAATGAAAATTTGCTCAAAGCTTATTTATGTTAGATTTTGTTAGCAATTATGTTAGATATATATATTTTAAAAATTAACTTGACTCTTATATGTCCTTTTTGCGTTGAATTATATTTGAAATCATAACTCAATACTAATGTAACATAAAGGCATGTAACAGAGTAGAAAATTACCCCCACTCCTATTTTTTTTACTTCTGCGGCTAAATTCCAGCGCGGTGTATCTCTGCCGGAGTTACCCTAATTGTTAGTTTTCTTTAAATATAAAGTAAACGATATAATCTTAATAGCTGAATTTTATAACTCTATTGTAGTAAAGTGCATTTTTAAAATATCTAAAAAGTAGAATTGGATCCGACTCTCCTTGCCATAAGAAAGTGAAATTTTAGAAAAAATAGATTGCTATTGAAATTTGATGACGACTATCGATATAAGCAGATTTAAAAAATCAGGAAAATTCATTCCGTACAGATTTATTCTAAAATTTCCTCTACTGGGTGAAATTTCTCATAATCAATATGAAATATGATAAGAAAGCAAAACTTTTTTTTTTAAATATTCTCTTGGTAGTGAGCGATTATTTTATCATTATATATTTGTTGCGGCGATGTAAATATGTAGACTATTGTAGACGGTTATGAGAGTTCTTGCCGAAGTTTTTCCAAAGAATTATTTTCAGGATGAAAAAGCAGCAATGTGCCGCGAGACGCTATTGTTCGAAAGCATCATAATCTCAGTGAGCCTGGTGCAAAAAGCAATAAACGTAAAGCTAATATTTTTCGACCAAGATATTTGCGAGCCCGTTATAACGCCGGAATTAATATACTCGTAGATAATTCTTAAAATATCTAGAAATATCGATAAATAACTGTTTGAAGATACAACATGTCTCAAATAATAAATAAAAACTATTCTTGGCGATAACGCGATGAATAAATCTCACTGTCGCTACATTGGAGTACCGCAGCTGTTTCGAGATTGCACCAAGCACAGACCGAAATTCAGAGCAATATATATTCTTGATAATCCAGTCGATATAATCATAGCAAGAGAGAAGCTCCATTTCAGTCAATCACGCGTGTTCGCGAATTCACATGCGAGAACGAATTTCATGTACGTCGCGTCGGGGCGCTGTCATCTAAAATAATTATTCCCCGTTGGAGGTGAGAGAGGCGTCGCGTCGCTGCTACTCGCAACCACGAAAATTACCGCGGTTGAAATTAAAACTACTTGAAACCCCGCGTTCGTGCGCGTTCGTGAGCGGCACGGTCTGGAAGGCGGTATTTTTCCGCGGTGCGAAAGTAGCCCCCTTGCATTCCAAATGTGCGAGCGCTGGTTTTCTTACGATAAGAAGTTTTCCGCGTAAGGGTAAAAGAGGGATTTTCACACCGCGAATCTAAACATTTAAACGACCCTGTGCCAGCCCGCAACTTGGCACTCTCCTTCCTCTCGCTTTGCCATTAGTTTACTTCGGGAGTTTCTCATGAGAGAAGAAAAAGAGATAGAAATAGAGAGAGAGAGAGAGAGAGAAGAGAAGAGAAAGAGATAGAAAATGAGAGCGATACGAAGGAGAAGAAAGACAGTTTCGAGAGAGGACTTCTCTAACGTCTCGGCCTCTGCGAATCTCATTTACAGTGACCGACATTCGACACGGTCAACGATCCTCGAGTAGCAGACGACGACGAAATAGAGAGACAAAAAAAAAAAGAAAAAGAAGCAGAAGCACAAGACGAGCAAAAAAGCAGTCGACACGCTCGACATGCACACGGGCCATATTTTTCGTCCTCTTGCTGCCTCCTTTTCCTCCTCCTCCTCCTCCTCCTCATCTCTTCTTCTCCGTACAACTCGTCCTCTACATCGTCGATCGTCTCGACGCAACACTTTACATCGCGGGGAAAAAGCGCACACCGGTGCGAGCCGATTGTTCCTATTCAACGGACGAGGGCAAAACAAACCACCCCCAACTGCAACCCCTATTTCCAGCCGTCACGATGAACGAGACTTCGAACGCTCATCCATAACACAACCCGTGTAACTCGTTCTTGCGAAACGCATCGAAGTAGCAAACTGCACGCTTTTGTTTCGAAAGCTACACGCTCTGGATGATCCGTCGTTTTGTCGAATCTGGTTTCCTAGGTATCTATGTGATATCACTTCTCTTTTTCTCACCGTTTGTTCCCACGGTTGGCCGCGCATGGAATCGGTAATGGTTTTGCCGCGTCTAATTGTCGCTGTGAAGAAGGGGCGTCGGGAAATTTACGGAAACGATGCCACTGCTCGCACAATGTGGAGACGTACATGTACGTATATATACCCGTACACAGAATATATATGCACACACGGACGTACATCGGGCTTGTAGAAAAGCCGCTTAATCTCGCGGCGGATTCACATGAAATAATCGGGAGAGAGATACATCTCGGTAATTTCCAGTACTCCCACCCTGCTTTGGAGTCCGATTAAACGGGCTTCAGGCTATCACGGTAGAACGGATGATGTTTTTACCATACTTCCTGTTTTTACCCGGTGTTGAAGAGGGTCACGACGACTAGTCGAGAGACCTGTCGCAATGATACGATACTCTCGTCCGATAGAAACACACATACACGTGCGTACCTAACGCGTTTTTGGAGGATACATATATGTGACCATTCCGCGCACATATGGTCGCGTTTGCACACGCGGGGTTTCATTCGCATATATAGACGAAAAGGGGAATATAATAGAAACGAAAAAGGTGCTTTTCCTAAAAGGTGTAAGAAACTAATTATAGTCTGAAATCCGAAATGTGAATACGCTATAAGCTAGACTTTCTTGCAGTTGATCATTTTCGCTGTCGTTATTTCGAAACATATATTTTGATTATTAATATTATATTTTGATTATTAATTACAGTTAATATCTATTAATTGAAATTCAAATTAAAGAAAATGATTTTTCAAAAATTTTTGAAGAAATAATACGATCTTCTTTGAAATAGGAGTACGCATTATATATTTGTTATCGATATCCGTCATATTTTTTAAATGGTTGAATAATCCTGAAAAATAGCGTTTTATCTCGGCTAGCATATTTTCCATCCCGTTATTTCGCTCCGATCTCACCGTGAACGGGAGGATTTTCATCGTATTTGCGAGACGAATAATATTTTTATCACGATACATCCTGACGTCTTTTCGTCTGTTGTATTTGCGAGAATAATGTATTTGCGGATAATATTTTTATCGCGTCTCTCCTCCTCTGACTGCTACGTTACCTCAGTAATCAGTATGAGACGAGGGCAGCGCAGCAGCGATACGTTGCATCCTTTCAACAAAGCACGCGCATACCCTGCATACTACGATCGGCCGTACCGACACGTAGGGATCGAACACACCGCGAATTTCGGTCAAGATAAGCGGGCGAAGAACGTAGCATGAGTACGTCGAGCGTCAGCACACCGGAGGTACAGGGAGGAGATAAGGATGATGGGAGAAAAGGAGGTGGACGAAGGTGGCCAGAATTTGCGTCCATGGACCGTGACCGCTCATATAGCCTCCCAGTCGGCGAGAAAGCCGAGGACCCGTGTAATGGCTCACGTAGGTGAACCCGTGCACGCGGCTGAAATTTAAACCACCACCACTAGCACCATCACCAACACCAGGAACCACTACTACTCCCACACTAGAGAGAGCACCCACCGGTACAAGCATCCACACACTACTGCCGCCACTGCCACCGGCGTATCACCACCCACCCTTCGTAGTAGGAAAGAGGGAGAGAGCGAGCGAGAAACGAATAGAGCGACAGGAATGAGAGGCGGAGTTGAGGGAGGCTAGCAACCCCCAAACCGGCGTCGCCGTCGTTTCGTCACGGAATCCACGCAGCGGACCGGTCGCCCCGCGCGCATTCCGATAAAATTCGGCGAGTTCCTCTCGCGGATTATCTTCGTCAGGCGAGGATCGGCGAGGACATACAGCTTTACGGCCGTACGTAGCGTGCTGCGTGTACCAAAATGGTGAAGGTCGGTGCGGCGCTGCCCGGCTCGTTTTCACTCGCGACTCGCGGAAGGAGATAAAGAGAGAGAAGGGGGAGGAGAGAGAGTGAGAGTGTGTGTGT
Source organism: Trachymyrmex cornetzi (assembly GCF_001594075.2). Classification (NCBI taxonomy): domain Eukaryota; kingdom Metazoa; phylum Arthropoda; class Insecta; order Hymenoptera; family Formicidae; genus Trachymyrmex; species Trachymyrmex cornetzi. The sequence goes on from NW_017300267.1 coordinate 1,647,971, forward strand.
GTGTATGTGAGTGTATGTACATGTGATAGAGGGAGCCGGTCGTTTTCAGTCTGGTCCAGACAGAGAGAACGAGAGAGAACGCGAGGTGGATAAAAAGAGATACGCGTGTTGGAGATAGGAGACGAAGAGAGTGGAGAGAGGACCTCGGCGCTTCGACCGGGCGTTCCTCGGTCCTCCTCTGCCGCACGACGACTGAATCTTCGGGGTGGACTGGGGAGGCTGCGCGCAGGGTCGACCCCGCTCGTTCCTGCACCCCTGGCCTGTCTGCCTGCCCGTGCTTGCTTGCCGGCCAGTGGTGGCGGCGACGCGAACTACGGGGTGGACGTTGTTTTAGGATTTCTCTTTACGACGGCCACGCATTTAGACCCTCGATGGACAAACGATGATCAAGTTTGATGATAGCGCCGTTATAAATATTAATGGTGCAGGATATGGGAGGTTTAAACGCGGGAGCGTCGAAGCATCGCGTCGCGTTTATTCTCTTTTACTCCATCGCGATTAATTAAGCATTTTGTCGCGAACAATTAATCGTCTTGATTATCAAATGATCAAGGTTACATTCCTCCATTGTTTTCTGTAGTAACAAGTTAATTTGAACTCAGTGGAATAATTAATCCTTTAATCTTAGTCTTTAATCTGGATTATTATTCATGTCGTACTGTACGTATCGATAGAAGATAAACATAATATGTTTAAGCAACAATCGAAAGACTAGCATTTAGGAAACGGAAACTTTGATTTACTTAGTTGAATCTTTTTTATTGAAACACGATGATCCATGTATTTGTTCGTCAAACAAAAATTGCGCCAGTGCGAAATGAAAACCGGGTGGAACTTTTATTGACTGTTAGTTCTCTTTGATCACAACGAACATGTTGAGTTTTACCTTCCAAGCAAATTGAAGGATTATAATAGGAAATTGAAATAAAAGGAAGTTACTAAAATGCATTTAATTTATTCTGTTATATTAATTATTTTTTATTTAAATAACAGATTAGAATATTATTTACAATTATTATAATGTTAAATTACGTATATAAATTCTAAAATAAAAGTATGTAAAAAGTTATATCTTATCCAGAAGAAAATGATAAAAAGGAAATTTTGAGAAAAAGATACTTGATAATAATCGCGAAATACTTTGGAAAATCGTTAATATATCGTAAATAAATGGACATAAGTAGGATGTCGTTTTATACACAAACAACAAATATATTTTTTACAGGTAATATTGTTGTGGAATAAAACAAGTCTGTTTTTCAACTGAAATTCATTAAAATATTTCCGGAATTTAAGATTACAAGGCATATTTTTGATCGGGCACGCTTTGTCTAAATATTCATATACATAATAATTTTAATTAAAATTATAAAAAAATTTTTATTTATTGATTTAGTATATCATATAAGCTATTATTTATATTCAATATATGCATTTATAATCTTTAGTAAATGTCAAACTGTCAGATTAAAATCTGAATTATGACATACAAATATTTGAGCGCGATGCACTCGATCATAAATATCCAATCCTTTATTTCGGAAGTGCTAAAGTATTCAATGAACTTTAGTATACAATGGCGTATGTAACTCTGTCTTATAAATAAGTGACATAATCGTCAAAGGGCATATATTAGAGAATGTTTAAATAGATATTTTATTTTGATTACATGGACATAAATGAACATAATATTTAACAAACTAACATTGTATTATTATTAATATCCAAATTTTACTGATGCGCAATAATGGCATAAATATTATTAGGTATAAATTGTAGAGATATAACATTACCCAGGATATAATTAGCTCTTCTGCATTTAGCGTAGGCAAGCAGCTTGTTTGTTTCAGGAGTAATAATAACTGCTCACCAAGCCTGCGTGATATATACAGATACTGTTACCTTTCGACTTATAATTATAGACGTACCTGCTGAAAGATAATAACATTAATAAATCGTTAAATAATGTAAGTTCTTTTATTATCAAGTAATTACATACATGAATAGAAAAAGAATTTACAAAAAAAGCTGCTCTGAATAATTAGAGAATGGTTAACGTAATCATTTGATAGATTCCCATTATCTAACGCTAATTTCATTATTTACTGTTTAATAGTTTGCTCGGATATTATTTTTGGTTTTGTCATTTAAGAAAAATATAGTTTTTCTTACTTGCATAAATTTCTAAAGACGATCGCATTCAAGCAGCGTTGCTAGACGTGAATTTGCAAGTCACTGAGGAATAAAAAAAAAGTAGGACTTTCTTGTTAAAAGTTGCTTGGCGTTCTTCTTCCGTTCGATTCGTCAAGAATAAGAGACTAATACGGAATGTCAGCATTTAAGACTTGATTTAACAGTGATTTAAGGATATAATAGTTCATGTATACAACTTTCTATGCCCGTTGAGAATACAGAATTGTGAAGGGAGTAGCTAAAATGTGTTCAAACCGTGTGTATTCCCTACTCTATAAGCTTAAGCGTATATCGTATATTGCGTACGAAACTTCTCTTCAAACATCGACTACGTTTGATAAAAGCGATTTTGCAAATTATTAGTTAAATACAACATTTGTATTTTCAACTGTTATTAATGTTCAGAGCAACGTTGCAGTATTTTAATTGTAATCTTCAATTATAATCGCGATAAGTTTAATGAAGTTGGATACATTTGCAGTTTAACGGGTGCAAGGTTTTTGCGCTTCATGTTTTTATCTTCAATAAAGTTTAACAGCGAAATTTGCCGAAGTCAAGCGGTGCAGTCCCCCGAGCGTTTTGCTAACGTAATGGCAATTTAAGCATCTCGAGAGTGAGTCGGTGGGCACGGTTTACCGACCGCCTGCATAGTTTCCCGGAGTGCACCAAGCGGCACAAGTGGCGGATTTTTGTAAGACGTGAGCCGCGAGGAAGATGACGCTTACCCGCATTCTCGAGGGGGCCATTTCCGTTTTCCCGAGCGGTTATCGCGCACGTACGGCAATTTCAGGCAAATTGTTTGTAGCGAAGCTTCCGCGAACTGAAACGAGCATATTAGCCTGCGCACGTGGAGGAAGTTTATCTGCTCCAGTTCACAATGACCTGCGGACATCAAAACGATTAGAAATTTACGTTTGTTATCGATACTATACGCGCAAATCGATTAAATGTTACGGGTTCCGAGCTTTCCAATGGTTGAGATTATTCGTTTCATTTATACATTCTTCTATGTACAGTTCAATGACTTGTGTTTCGAATTTTGGATTTAATACACACACGCATTTATATATGTATGTAAATATGGTTTACACATATGTTTTTCGATATACTAATGAAATCTATTAAACACGTTAGCGGTATTCGTCGGCACGCATAATTAACACCTCGTTCATGGAATATACTTATCCGCAAATATTTATTAGTCCCATTTCGGACTTGGTTGAATTCATGTGCCACACGTGTGAAATTAATCATTTGTCGCGGCGTTCAGCGAGGAGGGGTAAAGTCAGGCAGATAATAATAGATCAATAACAATAATTCGTGCATTTTGATCAAAACTGGCACGAGATTACACATAGCATAGATTTTAAAGTGGAACGTTTGCAATATCCTGCTGGAGGTACGACTGGGTGATCTATTTTGTGGGCCCTTTGTGCGCCCGAAACTGCTTCTTTGCCGCCTCGTCGACGAAGCGGACAATATTTTCTTTCTCTTCTTCTCAAATTTACTTCACTCCGGGGAAATGTTGCAGAAACATAACTAGAGCGAAATAACATGATGTATCTACAGAAAGAATATGCAATGAAATTATGACGAAACGGCTTTAGCAATTGTTCTTGCTTGCAACTCTCAGACCGACCGTGGAATTTCCTTTTCTTCTCTATCTTTACCATCGTCGAAGTTTCCGATTTCATCCTATATAAGTACGAGCCAATTATTCGCCAGTTCGGCGTTATTGGCACGATGCGTTCTCTCTTTCTCGTACAAATTTACATGTCCTCGGGGAAATGTCGAAGGAACACGGCAAGATAAAACGGTACACCGATAGAAGTGGAACTGTTCGAAAAGTCGAAGTCGCATAAAAATTATTTATACGACTTTCACGGCGGCGGTTCTCGCCGCCTGCGCGTATATCGACCTTCTTCACACGACTCAATTTTCCATGCAATTTCTCGTGAATAGCTAACAGTTGCACACGTACATAATCTAATCGACTTTTTCATGCAAATATTAATTCAAGATCCACGGCAAGCCTCGACGATTCGACGGAAATGTATTTGTTTTTTTGCCACTTTTTCGCGCGTTTCTCCTCTCCCGAAAAGAACGAACGTGAGATGTTCCTTGCCTCTTGAATTCACCTAAAATTTACTTTACCTCAGGGAAACGTTGGCACCGTATGAGCAAGGTGATATAAAACGTTATGCTGAGAGGATGTGTTCGTTACGTTGGGAAATTACTGACACCTTGCCCAGGTCGAGATCCTTAACTTTTAGATCGCATATGCGAAGTACCTTTAAACCCTTCGCTGGTTTAAATCTATCGAATCTGCGAACAATATTTCCTTCTTTGAGCGAATATTTACTTCGCCCCGGGGATACGTCGCGGCCGTATAAATCTGGGCGTAACGACACGGAGGATATGTGCGCGCAATAAAGTTAGACCGCGAATTGATGTGCCACTGGGTGCAAATGTAGTGTCCTTCGTTCCTTGCGACATGTTATACTGATGCTTTTAAAATAGATATGTACTACGTTGATTAGTTTCTTTTTCATCGTTCGTCAAAGTTTGTTTTTAAAAAAGCATTATAATTTTGTTGTAACATTTCTTTGCAAGAAGCGTATCACGGTAAATAATCTTGTATATTATACATTATTACGTATTATACATTATTGCATATTATGGATTATCGCGATTACCATAAAATTTGCACTAATCGAGAGACACCTACGACAAAGAGATAAAATGTTTTGGATCACATTATTAACTTCCACCAAAGAAACTGTACAAGATTGTATCAAAATATCTTGCTGGAAAAATCACAATATCTTACGTCCCACATATTATAAGAGAGCACGGAACATATATAGGATATATTTTTAGAATACTTATATATAATGTAATCACTCACCTCTACATGTCTACTAATATATACATGTGTATATATTTTTACCACAGCGGCCAAGATATTCTAAGGATATCGCACGCAAGAGATTTTCTTTATAATTCTACATATCTCCCGAGATATCTGAATATTTTATACCAAAAAGCACTTTGAAGTAATACATTTAAATTAAAGTATATTGATAATATTTTTGAAATACTTCGAAAATCTACCAATATCAAATATTTCGAAGAAATTGAGAAATTGTGAATATTTGAGAATGATTTGAGTATATCTCTTGTCGAATTTGCATTGCCTTACTTCGTTACCCAGATCCCGAAAAAAATGTTCCACGTGAAAACGTCCACGACAGAATTCCCTTTTTTTCGAAAATCGAGCTACATGCGGTAACATTAAGTAGAAAAAGATCAACGTGAACGCGAAGGAGGTTCCCGACGACGATCTCATCCCCATCGTCGTGTACATTTCCGTCTACACTTTCACCCACAGACGCCCTCAGTCGTGTACATTGACCTCTCAACCGAAGAAAGACGAAGTTTATAAATATTTCGCGGTTTCATCGTGCTCACCCTCGTCGTCGTGCTGGCGCGCTAGAAAATGATGTTTGAAGGGCTCCGCTCGGTCGGTCCGACGGACGGTATACTGGAATACGTTAATAGGTTCTTCTCTCCATATGCGAGGGGTCAATAGGGAATTTCGACCAGAGGAACGCACACGTACGTTCACATAGACAACACGAATCGACAGTTTTTACAAGGCGCGACTGTGAAACGTGCGGGCCCGAGCACTTGCGATATAAACGGGAAACTAGAATTGGAACGGAAAGTTTTCACAGCGAAATCTGCTTGAAAAATTTTTGCGACGGTCGCTCCTTTAATTACGCGATATTGCACGCCTGTGTCGTGCGAGTGTTTCACGTTGCATTGAAGCGCTTTGTGCCACAGTGTGTAAATACACGATCCTTTTCCACACATGGAGATCCATTATCGCTTCTCTATTGCGATTTGAAATCGCTCGATTCTACCAGAAAATTCAGCCGATTTGAATTTTAAGAAATTCGTGCACACGGCGCATAATTATTTTTTACGAATACGCGTTCTATTTCGGATGCATTCAGTCGAATTGGCACAAGAATGGCACTGCTGCACTGAACTCTTTTCAATGAAAGCAACGCTCGGAGAGCGGCGTATTTTTCTAGTAGAAACGACACAGTTTGTCCTTCCGCTTTGTGCAGTTTTCTCGTAAGTACGTTAAAAAATGCAGTAGTATTATATATATACAATGTTATATCAGTGATTTGAATGAATTGTCAACTCTGTTACTATTCATTTTGATTTAGAATTAAGAAGAGAGTCAGTCTTACTACCTAACAGGTTTGTATTAACTATTTGTATTGTTGAATAATGTTGTTTTATTTTAAAAAATGTAGAAGATATAATTGAAACACGTAAAAATAGTCACATTTGCAATACCTATAAATCATTAAATTTCTTTCCGGAAAAAAATTGTATTTGTGTATTCCGTGTGTTTTAAGAAAATCGTCGTCGTAATGACCGAATTTAAAAAATGTACCTCATTATATATCGGATAAGTCAACATCACATAATTCGCATCGTTAACATGCCGTGTCGGTAATTCATGGCACGACGCTCTTAATAGCGCCTAATATTCTTAAGAATATTACCATGGCAGCGCGTAAAATTTAAGCACGTCCTTTATCTCCGAATAAATCAGAACCGCATAATTTCTACCGTTAATATACCGTTAATAATTTAACTCCGTTCTAAAAACTCACAAGAAAATGATCTCCATGATTAAAAATTCGAATGTTTATGCACAGACGTGATTAAGATGACCTCTTTTAATAATTCCAATATTAATAAGTTTTTACAAGAACAAAGGACTTTTAATTTAAAAAACAATATCGAAAGTATACAGGACACATAAGAGTCAAATATAACGAAAAAATTTTTTAAAACATGAAAACTCCAACGAGAAGTTAATATAATATAATTCTGTAATTAATTAAAAGTCATATATATATGGGGCATTCCATGCCAAGCCAGCCACCCATTTTGCAAAGTTTCATAGATTTTGTTCATATTGCTTGAGCTTGAACAGTTTAATGAATAAAGATTAAAGAGAGAGAAAGGAAAAAAGAGACAGAGGGAGAGAGAGAGAGAGAGAAGGAAACATTTTAATGATTCAGATAGTTTATTGAAAGAATATATACGCAACATCCATTATTACATTTTTTTAGTCGGAAAGGAAGTAATCGTCAATAATTCTCCTTAATCTCCTCATACATTAAACACTAGTTCTTATCCTCGAGAGACACTGTTTTTCCAAGGGAAAAAGAAGAGATTTCAGAAGGATTAAAGAAATGAATAAAGAAGTATTTCAAGCCCGATTGTTCGAATAAGAGTTAACAGACGATCGTATACATCTCGTAGATGTACATCCTATTATCATTCCATTCGAGCAACTTTATTACGCGCTACTTATTAGCGTTTAATGCTCGCGTCGACGTTGGGAAAGAGCGGAAGCGAACGCTCCAACTCTCGACGCCAACAAACTGTTTCGCGAATTCCAAAGGGAAGGGATAGTTTCGAACATCGAACATTCGTAACCGCGTGCGGAAAATGCACGCGAGGACCGCGGATGCAGGTGTGATCTCAACGAGAACGTGACTCGCCATTGATGTAACGATACGATACGCTCGAGTAAACCAGCCGTTTTCGACGTGTGCACCCTCTCCATCGATGATCGATACAATCGAGAGGATGGAGAGAGAGAGAGAGAGAGAGAGAGAGAGAGAGAGAGAGAGAGAGAAAGAACAGACGAAGCGGATGGGGCTATGGCAGAATCGGCTTCGACTGTACGAGAGCGGAAAAGGCACCTGCACCGGCAAACGTGCGGATGCACTCACGCGAACGCGCGTACCGATACACAAAAGCACGATGGCAGGAGGAATGATATTGAGACGGGAATCTGTTTGTTTGTTCGAAATGTGCGCCATTAAATGATATTTCTGCAGGGGAACGGCTTGACATGCGATATTGGATTAATGGGGGAAAAACCAGTGGCGCTAGATCCGCGAGTCGCTTTAAATCCGAGGGTGCCGTAATTGCTTTCTCATCCGAATCCTATTTTTTTAGACTTGTTTTTTAGGGATGCCGAGCACCAATTTGTACCACGTGCCGCGTTCAGGCAGTATTTTGGAGCTGCTATATTGTTTCTTATACTGTCTCCGGGTACTTTCGAAACACAATTAAAATCAACAGCGGAGGCTTAGTTGGAGCTGAGAATGCTGCGTTTGAGAAGGTCTATCGATTTTAAATGTATACAGAGAGGGTCGTGTTTTTGCTCACAGCGGCCTTAGCGACAGGATACACGTGCAGAATTTAATATCTTCTTCTTGGGAACACTTTTGTCGGGTTTATAAGCTATATACCGTATAGATTTCGAAAATAATTCTCAAAGTAGAAAACCAATTGTATCTTACAAAGTTATATATATAAAAAATTGGAACTATAGCAGAGTATAATATTATGAACTTACGCATACTTCTTTGCACACACACATATACATATATAGCAACAATTTTTTCTTTCTTTGGTTCTCTTTCTCTCTTTATTCTTTAGTACACTGCACTGTGAAAAAAATTATTTATTTGACTAAATTAATTGTTTATTTCATTAAATTAATTTAATTCTCTTTATTTCTTTCGTTGGAGAATGTATATATTTTTAATATAATATATTTTTTTAACTTAAATATAAACATTTTTCATCAAAAGAAATACAAAGGAACTAAATTAATTTGGTCTAATGAACAATTTTTTCTTAGTGTACTATTTATTAATTATGTTACAATATTGTTAATAATATTCTTTATTTAGATAAAGTATCATCTAATGTTCTCAGGGCGTTTTAATGCAAGAATCATTTTCCTTCAATCATTTTTCTGAGAGATATCTCACTTGAAGTTTGCTTGAATAACATCAGTTATTAAATGGTTTGATAGAATTATTGAACTCCGGAGTAGAATCATCTTTTAAATCTTGGCATAAAAAACAATAGCATTGGACGATATCTTTAATATCGTTCCCTTCAAAAATTATATAACTAAAAAAATTTACAGAAAAGAAGAAAGAACTATTTTTCAACTTGACAAAATTATTAATTAATTAAATAATATTGGCAAAAAAATAATATCAGTCTCAAATATTTAAAATAAAAAGCAGTATATAAAAATATTAATATAATTTATTATATTACTATAAAGCATTTGAATTAAGAACTGTGAGAGTCTGACAGTTACAAACTTAAAATTACATCCTACAACTTACAACTATATTTGAACGTTTCGGCTCTCAATGTAACTGTTAGACTTACTAATAAATATTATATTATTTAATTTACTTATGCACCGTTAACCGCGTCGGCTCTCATAGTTTTTAATTCAAACACTTCATTTTACTTTCTGGAGGAGTTTTTATCTTTTATTAATTGTAAGATCACTGCTTCTAATTTTAATTTAGAACTGCATTTTTAAGGTCAGCTGTATTCAGCGCGCAATTTGAAGTGCTGGAAAGTGTATTTAAATATTTATACAGAAATATTATTAGGTACTAAGATTTACCCTTGACTGCATTTGGCGCTTTTTTACTTAATTTAATTTATTCATATAAGCGGTTTTATTTTATCTTATTTTTTAATTAATTGTAGACTCGTTGCGATCCCAAGTCAATTTGTTGAGTACTCGTATTTTTGCGCGATTAACTGTATAAGCTGCGACAATTTTTTTTTTAACCATCCTTTTTAAATTTGAAACATTTTAACAGCTTTTTTATGAAATTAAGTTAATTTTCTTTTGATGATTGATCGGATAACGTTTAGGTACATAGCTATCTCATTCATAACTCGAAAATCACGGTTATTAACTTTCGCTTTGAAGTAAGGGAGTGATATATAAATAAAGAAAAAAGATAAAGCTTTATAACTTTTAGTAGCAAAAACGCTTTACTTATGATCATTAAAAACTTGGAGCTATGTAAGATAGATAAGAAAAAAGAAAAAAAAAATTAATTTAATTACGTAAAAAGACTGACAATCTATCGCCTAATGGAAGTCTCGGTTCTCAATATTCGGCCGAATGAGTTAAATGTATGTGTATGTGTGTGTATATATATAAATATATATATATATAAACATATGTATATATATAATTATATCATAACAGTGAGAACAGCTGTTGCATCTTGTGCATCAACGATTTAAAGCGCTTCATATGCATTTCGCGTCCGAGCCAAGAAACGGGAGAAATAGGGGTGCAAATATATGAACTCTACTTAAATGGGCTCAAGACTGTATATCCTCACGCGGGCATAATTGTTTTCCTTGACTATCTGGCAAAGTCGCCTAAACGTAAGCAACACTATTAACACAATATCTGAAACTGCACGATTGCGATGTCACTCATTATATGTATTTGGCATCACGTTATTTATTTCACTGAAAATGCGAAATGAAGTCGTATTCTGATCCGCGGAGCATATTTAAATTCGTTGAATAGGCAAAAATTTTCTCCTCGAGAACTAAACCACAATGAAGTTAAAGCAAAGAGACGAGTCTCTTTTTTTGAACTTAATTAGAAAACTTACTTATTAGGTTACTTTTGATATTTTGATCCCGTGAGATCTGCACGAAGTTGAAAATGTCGGGACGTTACAGGGAAATTTTATCGCTTTCTTCTTTCTCTCTATCTTCCTTTTTTTCTCTTTTCTACTTTATCTCTATTGCGTTGGGGGAAAAAAATTCATGCTGTCCAACCGACTTGTTTCTGCTTTTGTAAAATATGTAAATTAAAATTATTCTGATTCTTTCCGTTCACTGGTCCGTGAACTATAACATGAGTGTAAATCATCGGAGCGATATTTTTTGATTCCATATAACATGTAACATTATGAGTTATTATTTTCCGTAATTTGAAAAAGATGTAGATTAACCTCATTGTTTTAAATTCTTTTGCTTATATTTAACGTTAACTAGCATTACATTATTATATTAAATTGACAATTAATTAGTTTAATTGTGAGATTATTTAGTTTATGATTGTGTTTCAAATTCGGTAAACCAAATTGGAGCATAGTCTATGAAATTGATAATTCTATTTGTAATAATTACAATGCATATTATTAGGCATCAAAACCCGCTTTGACCTCAAATGGCTTTTTTCTTTTTTATTTAAATATTTAAATATTTTTATCAATGAAAATATCATTGATATAATAATATTTTCTTACATTTTATTGTCGAAAGTATATTTATTTTCAAACAAACAAAAATTTAGTAGAAACTTTCACTTTTTTCTTTTAAATTATATAAACTAATATTATGTAAACTTAACGATATATGATACATAGTTTACAATATTAATTTTGCCGGTTTCGAAAAACTCACGATCGATTTTTCAAAGTTTATTACATAAACATCTCTATTGAGTATCCTGTTTCATTTTATGAACAATCATTCTAAAACACGCAACTGAATACCTGTCAAGAGTTTATACATGTAACAGAATTCGATTAACAATGAATAGTCGAATGAAATGTATCTTTGGCTACAGTTAATTGAATTTCTTTCTATGATGCTTCATTTTCAATATTGTATGTGTTGTTTGAAAGACAACGTCAAAGACACAGGTTGAGCATCAGAAACACCTTTTCCTGGTAGATTGTACTCATGATGATCTTTTCTCACCAGTCGTGGCTAACGAACCATGGAACTAAGTAACTCCATTTCGAAGGAACTTCAGTTTGGAGGTTTAATGAGAGTATGTCAAACAAGTACATTACATAAACTATGACAGTTGAGTGTAACATTTTGAACGAAGAAATAATTTATTTAAATGTAACGTTGTATTATCCTTTTTTATTAAAGTATAAAAACCAATTATATATTTGTGCGCATTATGGACTTGCAGAAAAAATATTAAAACATTTTAAATGGAATGAAAGAAGAAAAAATGCAAATTTATGAAAAACAAGAATATATTGTACAATAATGTTATAATTTTTTGAAACTAATTGCGGACACAGAATAGCACCTCGCAAATTGCGAATATTGGTGCATAATCAGTATATACGCTTCATGAAAGATGCTCGTAATTTCGTGCTTGAAATAACACAGCATGCAGTTTAATAAAACGTTACCTCCCTGTGATGGCAACGTCATTTTTCGAGCGAAAGCATAAGCGTGCCACCGTACGCGTTAACGCTATAGTTCATCACGCGTATGCATTATTCTATATATCCAACGTGTAATAATTAAATGCGTCACAAGCTGCTATCAATATTAATCGCAACAGTATTGGATGTGATTTCAATTAGTGTGAATCGGCCGTCAACATAGTCACTATGCGCGGCAACGAGCGACAGTGCAATTATGGTCACACCTTTTACCCCGATGTACATTTATTATGGAGCACTGCGGAATCCGTAGCTTCACGCCACACTGGCAAGCTAGATTTATTACTCATGCGCCCTTTGAAATGTTAATACGGATTTCGGAGCCTTGTTTCAAACCTCGTACTCTATGCTGCGCGCGTCTATGCTGGCGAAGCGAAGAAACCGACGAGGAAATACGCGCCGCGTCTCGAAGGCGGCAGCTTTGGCCGCAACTAACGATTCCCCAGCAGCCGGTACGAAAATAAACTATTTATGAATCATTCTCGGAACACACATATTTCCCCCGCTTCTGTCCTATCCGTTCTACCTCTTTTTAAACCACGACCACAACGCATATGCGCGCATACGGTTCACTTACCGCGACACACGAAATTTTATTTCGGTTGAAGCGTTTCACCGTCTTACTTTTTTTACGCCATATAAAAACCTTTTAATGTACCTGTCGCAAATGACAGACTTTTATCGAATGTATGTACTCATATTTCAAGGTTTTGGGTGGTAATCTTCTGTCACGACGGATGCTTCTTAGGACCGAAATTAATTCTCATAAGTAAAATTAAATTTCTTATACTATTAATGAATTCAAATTCTAGAAGAATTATTCGAAACGATTATTTTTTAAATTAAGAATTATCGCATTAAAATTGTAATTGTTGAAGAAAAAAGGATAATTTTGTTCATTTCGTAACAAATAAAAACATCGACATATAAAATGTGAGGTATAGATATATATGATACTCGTCTAAGATCAATTTGTTTGCACGTTTGCGTAACAGTTCCATAAGATTTCCGTAACATTTCTGTTATATTTCCGTGACATTTCCATAACGTTTACGGAACATTTCCTTAACATTTCCGTAACATTTCTGTAATATTTTCGTAACATTTCTTTCACGTTTACGTAACAGTTCCGTAACAGGTTCGTAACATTTCCGTAACAATTCCGTAACATTGCCGTAACATTTCTGTCCGCCGTAAACGTAAACGTTACGTAATCGTTACGGAAATGTTACGGAAATGTTACGGAACTGTTAATTGTTCTTGTTTTTCGTTCTGATATTTTTATGTCAAAAAAATAAATCCCATGAAAAAAAAACGTTTACTCTAATTACAGTTTTTCAAGTTCGATAGAGATTTTAGTGTTTTTTTTAGCAATTGTAAACGTTTTATTTAAATCGGTTTTGCTAAATAAGCTGTTATCATACATTTTGTACTTGATTTTCCGTTTAAAATAACGTTTTGATCGATTGTTATTTCCAAGACTTAACGAAAATGTTGTTCCTTTAGTTAAAATGTTTATTTAAAGAATGTTTCGTGCTGCTAACGGACAAAAAAGTTGAATTAAATTGTCCCTAAAAAACGATGTGCAATCTAAATTTATTTTTTGAGAAATTTAAATCGCATTTATTCATTTATTTAATTAAATTTATTAATTTATTAAAAATTACACAGTTTGATTATTTTCGAGATGTAAAAATATTAAAGGAAAATAGTAATAACGAATTAATTTTATTAATATTTTTTTAATCAAAAGAATAATCAAAGATAAACTTTATTTCATGTAAATATGAATATCTTACATCTTTTTCGCGTTTAAACTATCTATAGAAACATACAATATAAATATAAGTAATCGTTCTTAACTTTAAGTTTGTTCGCGTCGCATGCTCCAACATGCTCCTACTTTCTCCCAACAGTAGCTCCTATCACTCAATATTCACTCAACGCCCTCGTTAGAGTGAGTAGGAGTTACGGTTAGAGGAATAGGAGCATGTTGAAGCAAGCGACGCGAACAAACCTCTTATCTTATCGTTATATATAAATGGTACTTCCCATAAAGAATCATCATTTGGGCCAGTATCACCAACGCCAATTACTTAATCGGCCGTGAAACTGATGACTAATCACGTTTGCTATTTAGTAGAACTAATAATATGTATCATTTGTATAAAAGATTTGATATCAACAACTGGCGCAAAGTTAAATTTTAACCATTTGGGCCAGTTTCACCAACGCCAATTACTTAATCGGCCGAGAAACTAATGACTAATCACGTTTACTGTTTAGTAGAACTAATGAATGTATCATTTGTATAAAAGATTTGATATCAACAACTGGCGCCAAGTTAAATTTTACCATTTTAATCCTCTCAAAGAAAAAATATAATAGTAACTTTAATTTGTTTCTTAATTTATTTAACTATAATGATATGTATTATTCGTATGAAAGATTTTATATCAACAAAAATGGCGCCAAGCTAAATTCATCAAAATTTTATCAAAATTTTAAGTATTATTCGTAAAAATGATTTGATATCAACAATTGGCGCCAAGTTAAATTCCATGTAATTCGAATACCAAATTAAACAAATAATACTAACTTTAATGATATAATATGTATCATTCCTATAAAAGATTTGATATCAAGAACTGGCGCCAAGTTAAATCCCACTTTTTTATATTATGCCAAATTAAATAAATAATAAATATTAATCTAATGGTATGTATTATTTGTACGAACGATTTGATATCAACAACTGTGGCGCCAAGTTAAATTTTACAAAATGAAAAGTAAAACTCAAAGTGATACTTTATTATTTACTTAATCCAAATGGTACCATCTTTAATTTTTATGCAATGAAACCTAAGTATACGTATACTTATTGAAGAATCTTCCTATTCCAATCCAAATGGTTTAAATTCCTCTTAAATAAAATTATTATATCACAATTCATTCAAAGACATTTCCTCTTCCAACTAAAGTAGTGGTTATTTAATTCTCCTTCAAAACATTATACAAAACATTATCACAAAATTGCGTTACCTTGCTCAATTTAAGTGTTACCACAAAAAATTAAAGAATTAACCGTATAAAATGAAAAAATTTAATTTAAATAGAAAAATTTTTCATGTAAAAACACTTGGCGCTGCGATGAAGGATCAAAATTAATTAAATATAGTCCATCAAGAGATGTTACTCGAAATAATGCAACATAAGCCTGACCGCAACTAAATACATTGTTACCTAAATCCATAACAGCATTTTGTAAACTCAAACCTTGACTTTTATGAATGGTAATACCATAACTCAAACATAATGGAAATTGTTTTCTAATAACGTAAACTCTATTCATCAATGGAAACTTAACATTTACTCTTTCAATAAAATACTCTAAACCAGACGGTAAAAGAACTTTTATTTTTTCTATAGTTTTATCCTGTATATAACTGATATAACTGTAGCAATTGTACCATTTACAAGACCCAAACTAGCATCAATATTACGTCTTATCATAACTTTCGCTCCAATTTTAATCGTAATTCGTTTTGAAAGTCCAGCTGTTCTATAGTGTCTCCCCGAACGCAGCCAGAGTGTATCCAGGCTGTGTTTCAAAATTCACTGCCAGCGCTGAAAATCTACGTTACGTATACTATACATTGTTAGCACTGACAGTGAATTTTGGAACATAGTCCCAGATGTATGGCCGCTCAGTGAGGGCTCAGTGAGCTCTTGTACCTGTTTGATCTATATTTTTAGATCTAATGGAATATGTTAATCTGATGCAAAAGCTCAATGTTCTGTGAGCGATAATAGGTTTGTTCGCATTGCTTGAAATCTCCAAAATATTTGTACTTTAAACGGAATAAATATATATTCAGGCGTTGAAAAGAGAAAGAACGAAGATGTTAAGTGCGAGCAACGCGAACAGACCTCCATTTCCTCAATAGCGAACACCTAGACACACACTTCTTCGATGGCGAACACCTAGACATCCATTTCCTCGACGGCGAACACCTAGACACCCATTTCCTCAATAGCGAACACCTAGACACCCATTTCTTCGACGGCGAATACCTAGACACCCACTTCCTCGACGGCAAACACCTAGACGCCCACTTCCTCGACGGCGATCACCTAGACACTCATTTCCTCGATGGCAAACACCTAGACACAAACTTCCTCGACGACGAACACCTAGACACCCATTTCCTCGACGGCGAACACCTAGATACCCATTTCCCCAATAGCGAACACCTAGACACTCACTTCCTCGATGGCGATCACCTAGACACCCATTTCTTCGACCTAGACATCCACTTCCTCGACGACAAACATCTAAACACTTAATTCCTCGGCGAACACCTAGACGCTTAATTCCTGAATATCTATACACCCTCTTCCTCGACGCGGTAAATATCTAGATCTTCATCAACGACAATCTCGATATTTCATTTTTATTATAATTAATATTTTATTTTAATTCATTTTATTAATTTTAATTTCAATTAATTAATTATAACACGTCACATCGTATATGTGCAGACAATGTTGCCATCGCTGATTATCACAGCCGTCATACGTGGTTGATCACGTTCGAATGTGCAATGCTGCCATCGCGATGCTAGGTTAAGTCAAAAGCCCTCTAGTGTCGAAAAAACGAGATGGACATTTTCTTCTGGTCCAAGATGATAATAATAACGACGTATGATCTGATGATCTGAATCTGATCTGATGATCTGAAAAGTAGTAGTTGGGAATTTTGCGTCGCGATATCTCCGCTCGTAGGGCACGTAGAAAAAAAATAAAAGCACTTTTATCATACAATCCGTGTGGTGGCTATCAATTGAGCATACATAGAACGCGATCGATTCAGCCGTTATTGAGATCCGATACTCTCGATCTGCCGCAACTCGTCGGTTCGCGTAAAGGAGGCACGGTAGTATCGCTTCGCGCAGCTTAGCGCCGAGACACTACCAGTGTCTCCAGATTAAAAGTTTCAAGTTCGGATTTTGCATCATTTTGCATCGTAATATCTCCGCTCGTAGAGCACGTAGAGAAAAAACAAAAACACTTTCATTATATATTCCGAGCGGATGCCATCGATTGAGCACACTTAGAACTCAATCGGGACAACCGTTATTGAGATCCCATAATCGCCGTCTGGAAATCTTGACAGATTCGTAAAGTAGCCACGACAGTGACGCTGCGCTTGGCTTAGCGCCGAGACACTACCAGTGTCTCCAGATATCTTATTTTTATTCGATAGACCTTAGAAAAGTAAGTGCGACACAGCTGTTAGGTAGTTAATTTTCTCATCGTACTAACGTGCACTTAGGTTCTGTATATTTTCTCGGATTATCCAAACAAGATTGTATACGCATTTATAACTACCAACCACTATATCTATCAGAAAAATGCTGCAGCGTACAACGAAAATTTACTTCAACCGTGTTTCATAAATATACCAAAGATAGTGTTAATTAACTGGTAAAACAAAAACAGAAATTATTTATTTGTTACGTTGATAAAAAAGATTTCTTATGCTATGCCGATGGCACCATTATATGAGCAATTATTTTGATATCAGTAGAGTATCAACATTTATTGGTTTTCTGGGAGTAAATAAATACGCAGCGTGTGAATTTAATTTACTATTACGAATTACAAAGTCTTTAAATATATATTTGTTCAATATATACATTTTATATAATTAAATCGCAACAAGCTGCAGGAAACTACGATGATGCGCTTTTATTATCAAAGTATTGTCAACCGATGGTAAACTTTGCTGGCTGATGTACCTTCGATGCTTACCACTTGAAGGAAGCTTTAAAGTTCATCACGCGAACTACATTCGGCTTTGTTAACCGACTACCCGTAGTTGGTCGAGAAGAACTTGAGTTGCCTCTGACGAGACACGAGTCAATGATGGTAAGTAATTGAAATCATTGATCGCCAGTTGAACAGGTAAGGCAAATACTTTTACGATTAACGGTTACGACGAAAACTTTTAAGAATTGCTTTCACAGTAACACTTTTCAGTGATGACTTTATCGACAGTTCCTATATCGCATTTGGAATGTCGAGATCATATGGATTAAAATCTATTTGACGATTTTACATTACGATTATTATCGGGATAATTTTGCTTAAATGATAGCTACACGCGATATAACGAATGCTTTGCAACATTGCATTTTCGAAGAACTCGGAAATGGAAAGACTTTGTTTGCAATTCTTCAAGAGGTACTCAACAGTACAATGCAGTACTGTTTTTTCCTGTCGACTAAAATTCGATAAATGTAGAAAATAAACAAAAAATTGAAATTTTTTGAAAAATAATCAGGTACGCTCGATTAAACATAGTCAATGAGAATACACGATTATAAGAAATTCAGAACGAGTTTGCTATAAATCAGACAATAATACAAAGAAGGTATAAAAAATTTTTTTTATAACAGTTTTCAAGCTTTGAGTGAATATCGGATCTTAACTGTTAGCGCACGGTAGTATCTACGAGACTGATCGATATATAACGTGTTTACCGCAAATAGCATTGAAATGATAACGATCCGTGGATAACGGTGTGCTTATACCGCGTCTCGGCGTAAATTACGCGGATATAAGCTTTTACCGCAGATGCTTGGTCCTGCAGTAATTCACGACGTGTAATCCAACACGGCCGTACTTTCGGAGAGAAAAGGCTGGAAGATATGGGACATATTTAGGAGACTAAATTTGTGCTTATCCGGTAACTCACATTACATGCATTATTTGTTTGTTTTAACTGGTCTACTTACGCCGTCTAATGCATATCTACAGCCGCATTAATTCTGTTATTGATTATTAATAACTGAACAATTTTATTAAATATTACTGTACTCCAGCTTACAAATATTGAAACGCAAACTGACGTCATATTGACATTGTAGATATTTCCGTTTCATAAAATTAGCCACTTAATAAAAGTAAGTAACAATAATAAAATAGTGCGAAACGATTTGAATAATATTTAACAAATTAATGTAAAATTTTTTAAACAGGGTAACAATCATAATGTTAACTCGACGAATCGTTAAGTACATATTTGATATAGAAATACGTTGGAAGAGGAAAAGATGTTGTTTGACGTGTGGAGGCGTCTGTTCTCAATGCTATCACAATCTAACTAAGCGTCGACGCGTGGGAAACATGTATGCAATGCAAGCACGAGAAGCCGATTAATATTCGCTTTGTGGTTACTGATCGACCTCATTGAAATTAAAGAGAAATAATCATGATTTGCACCGCCCTTAACGAACGCGCAAGCGTGTTGCCCGTCCAAATTCTCGCCCCTATATACGCGAATTCACACGACAAAACGAAGGATTTTCTCGCACATCTAAGCGCGTACATCATCCGCTGATTGTTTCACATCTGGCGGAATTCCCAGAGATGCTCGACTATAAAGCATCGCTTCTCGACCGAGGGGCAACTCCAAAGAGGCTTTGCAAAGCGGTTCCGATGTTCGAACGACACGTTGTTTCTCGGTCGCAAAGTCCCTCCGGTGCGATTGGTTGCGGTCGCGACATTTCTAGTTCTCTGACGGCAAGTTATGCGACTCGTGTTTTCCAAAGCTCCATCGTTTTTCGTAAAAAAAAATCAAGACGTGCTAAAATCTTATTTTTTATTACTATTATTAACTACGCGTATTGTACGTGTACTTTCCAAGCATACTGAGCCTTGGGATTTCTATGTGCCACTCCTAAAATATCTTCTCGCGTTCAATAAAGAACCTTTAACTATATTACTAAATACAGATAAATAGGAAAAAATAATTTAAAAAAATTGATATTAATAATTCAATATATATCGGTGTATTTAATGTCGCTTATTAATTTTTAATGTGTCCATTTTATAGTTATTTATGAGAGAGCTAATTGTTGCGTTTATTTTCTTCATAACCTAATCGAAAATTGCGACAACACGCACAACATGTTACAGTTCAAACAGCAATTAATTTAAAGCGCATTTTGCCAAGCGGCGCATCGAGATAAGACAAGGCTCACGGCAAGTGTCCTGTGCATGTCTGTCCGCAATCAATCTCGTTAACGCCAATCCTTAATATGACGCTAAACCACCGCTTTAGCTTCCTCCCGCGATCTTCGTTGAGGATTTCCTCACAACGAGACTCACGTAAACTCAAATGTGGTTAGTGTAGAATGGAGAATTTTCTGACGTCTTAGAGGCGCGTGCGCTCTTCTCTTCGGCTTCCGATGCGCCCGCGCGTGACATTATCGCACAAACTGACCAGATACACGCGTCTCCGTAGACACGTGCAACACCACCGTTGACTTTGTGGCTTTAGGAGCTTAAAACATTGAAGTTACACTATTGGAAGTACTATATCAACTAATCCAGTTCTAAATTGATTAACTCTCTCGTTGAACCTTCTACTGCGAGAGTTTGAATTAATATGATAAATTTATAGAAATATTTCTACAAATTAATAAATTTATATGTAAATACATCGAAGATAAACATATCTTTGCGTGAATGTAAATATAGCACAAATAAACAAAGATACGTTTACAAGAAATACATCTGTATCAAAGGGAAATATTTTGAAATATGTAATAATGCGAAAACAATTTAATAATAAAAATCTATCTTTCTATCGGTGTCGTAAAGCTTTCACAATTTATAAGGCTGTGACATTTCCCTCTTTAAGCTGTATTGGAAACATGCACCATTGGTGCACGCGAGAAAACGCGGCTGTGTCTGACGGGGCTGCACACGCTCGACGATTTGGAACAGAGCTAGTGCCGTGCCTGAAATGTCGTGTTCCGTGGAAAATTTGACTAATGACTATGCATGTACACTACCACAACCCTTTCTTCAACATGTTTTCCGCTCACTTCCAATCGCTTTACAAATTCGAACTATAAATGCAAATAAAAGTTGTTAAAGGTGATAGGGAGACACAGTTCTATTCAGGATTAAATTATAAGCTATCTATTGTACTACACGAGGCGAAAACTTTTATGGAGAAGCTACGAAAACCATAATTTCAACGTTTAGAAAACCAACACACAGATAAAAAAAATTCACGGAGGACGTAAATTTACGTTAAACTCGAGAAGCTATTAAGTATCGTGAAATAAAAGCCGCTTTTCGGTGAGAAGCGAAGTAAGGATTACATTAGCGGGCAGGCGAAGAAAGCGGGTGAAAAGAGGTAGAGTTGAAGGTTTCAACATGATATCTAGTATTAAGCTAAAGCTATAAATTGCGATGTACGTGCTCCGTTTGTCGGGACCATATTTCCTCCATAGCCCAGGAATCGAAAGTCGTATTCACGAGGGGATGAAACAGAAAGCAGATGAAGCGATGGAATATCGGCGTTATTCCTGGGGCTGTGCGCCCCTATACGAAATTGGCCTAATTGGCTCCTCTCTTAGAAGATTCCCTTTCCCACTTACTACCTATGACAGAATTCTTTCTTTCCACGAAGCGTAAGGGAAGATCGTGCGAAATAGATTAAACCGAAAAGAAGGCGGACGTGATTCGGGCGGGGGTGTCTTACGTTGCGGCGTTACGATTTACGACGGTTTGGCGGCAACGTATTTAGGTCAGCGTTTGTTATCAGTTGCATGAGAGAGAAAACGAGAGAGAGAGAGAGAGAGAGAGAGAGAGAGAGAGTGAGTGAGTGAGTGAGTAAAAGATGAATCCTGCTTTTCCCAGAATATCACATTACGTAATCATGGATCAAACCAATCATTCTGATGAAAAGTCTGTATTAAGGTGAATTCTCCGGTGGATATACTTAGGGATTTATCACCTTGAAAGAGAGGCATTCGAAACTCTTCAGGGTAGCTACGTTGATGCGCATACGGAGGTAGGGTAGTAGAAGATGGGAAGAGGGGAGAGGAAGGATAACGTAGAGGACGTTCGATAATGGGGTTGGTTCCACCTTTCGGTTGGAAAGACGTCGAAACTTTCGAGGGTGACGTAGCATGTACAGGCATTCTCCTATCTATGTCCTTTCGAGGTAACATTTGTAGCGTTTTGGCCTCGACCGAAAGGGCAAGGTTAATTTTTAATCAAATTAAAATTTTTCAAAAATCCACTCAATATACATCTCGGCTTTAGTACATTTAATATACGTGAAATATATTTTAATAAAGATTAATAACAATTGCAATATCTTTTTAATATTAGATCATAATCGGATTGTGATAAATTCATTTAATTATGTATTTTAATATCAACAATCCAAATTTTAATGATGAACTCTCATAATTGCAACAATATATTTTAATAGTCATTAAAACGTTTCAAATATTTGGTATCTACAATGTGAAAATACAATTTATAATAAATTGGATAATTACACAATTAATATATATTCTCTCGATCAACAATATTATTTATATTATTTTATAAAACGAATTCGTCAATCCTGCTTTTATTTATATCATCGATATCATGAAGATGAAAATTTTGAAAAAACAGGCATACATGTAATTTCAAAACTCCGATTAATTTTCCGACAAATTTGAAATGAATTTCGTGACGGGACTTCTTTGCTCGTGTTCTTACAAACTTGGCACTGTGACCGTACGGTGCTTGAAGCTAGACGCAATAGAAAGAGAATGTTAAAGTTGGTCGTTGCAAGAAAATATGCTTCTAAAAAACGAATTTAATCAACGACACTAGTGCCGCTAATATCGGAAGTAAAAGTTGCCTTCCAATTTTTCTCTTATAAAAAATATAAATATTCTTTGCAAAATCCAAATGGTAGGACTAGGGATTGAAATTGGCACCAATAAGGTCCGTTTCCACCAACGCAGATCAACTTTAATCTCGGTTCAACTTACTCTCTGTCTTTTTCTAGTTCTAAAGATTAGAAAAAGACAAAGAGTAAGTTGAACCGAGATTAAAGTTAATCTATATTGGTGGAAATGAGCATAAGAGATCGTTTAAATACATTTCCGATCTTCAAAAAGAGTCGCCTTGTATGCGAAATATGATCTTGTACGAATAGGCACGATATATGTTATTCTAAGAACTCTGTATATTTCTGTATGGAGCTACGGATAAACGATTGATGCATGACATAGAAACGCAATACGATATTTACAAGAATTTCCTATATCCGAAATTTCATATTTTATAAAAATCGATGAATTCATGAAAATAGCTGCACATATGACTTTCGCGATATTAAATGGAATTTGATGGTATTGTTAAGAAAATATTTATTTTATCTATTAATTATGAATTATATTAATTGTAAGTTTATATATACAATCTCGTAAAATTTTACAGCTTTTGTTTAACACAATTTTGATTAATATCTCGACATATATTATAATTATATGGCTATTGTTCTCATATACATGATATATATTATCAGTTTCATATGTGTATAGATATAACAATATTTTATATTTATGTACCTTATTCTATTTTAATAAATTTATATTTCCGTAAATTTAAAAAATAATATTAATCTGCTTTAAAAAAAACGAAATTTATTTAATAGCTAAATTATTTAACTCTTTAAATTGATGCACGTATGTGTAAGATTAAAACACTTCATTTTTCCAAAATATTTCTCAAATAATTTGGTTTTTAATTTTTACGTAGTGTATTTATAATAAAATATAAGATAAATTATGCAAATATTAACAAATTAGCGATTATTAATCTAGATATTTTAGCGTATAATAGTTTAATTATACTTTAGTACGAGATTGTCGCAGAATATATTTTCTAATTTATGCTAAAATAATCTGCCAGAAACACGATGGTGAATTAATTTTGAACACAGCCGTGTTTTCAATATCTGGCAAAATACCATATGTTAACGCGAGCACAGCGAAAGACCATAGGTAATGTGCACAGCTACGAGCCAAGAGATACAGCAGTTGACCTTTATTCTGTGGAACGCATGGTTGAGTCAGCTTTGCGGCTTCAATATATAATAGTTATATATGAAAAAGTAAACGTAATCTAGTAAAGAACATTTAACAGATGGTACATTTATGCAATGAAAAATATATCTACCAAAAATACGTAAATAAATTCCATTATGATTCAATATTGCTTACAAGAGAATATTTTAACACGAGTATTAGTTTGAAAAATTCAAAAAATTCAAAATTCCACAAAATATATTCGTTACATATGAGTACGATATTTTAATGTATTGGATTGGAACACAGTTCTCTCACAATGCTACTTTATTTGTATCTTGTTTACACGTTTATAAAAAAAATTATTATACCATTCGAGCAAAGTTTCAGCTTTAAGAATGCTTTCTTTTAAACTGCGGTATGATAATTTTTAACGAAGTTATGAACAATCAAAGTCAAATGCTCTTTTTATTTAATCTGTGGTAACTTTGAAATAACAAAAAATCTTAAAAATATTTTTAAAAATGATATCGTAAAGAAAACTTTATGTTAGAAAATCGAAAATTTTCGCAAATTTTTTTGGGCACGTGATTGACCCACAAAATGAGAGGAAAATTTCTTATTTTGTCCAGCGTATAATTTTTTATGTGTATAAAAAATTATCAAACTCACAGAAGCTCAAAAGATATAATAACCTTTCGGAAGTAGAGATTTTAAGTTTCAAAATCTTTTTTTAAATTTAAATATTGTTTATTTTTAACGAAGTTACAGCTGCTTAAATTTTGAAGTTTGTAGCGTCACAAACGTTATCCAATACAAGATAATATATATATTGGATAAACAGCAATACTTTTAAATAACGGTATTGAAAAGTATAATTGATTTTTCTAAAAGTAAATTATATAGTACGCTTTCAATATAAAAAAATGCTACTTTAGTCGATAGTGTATCTTGTGCTGAAATAACGTTCTTACATTACTGTAATAATTCAAATTACCCTAATTGAATGTGTAATTGAATCATAACTGTCATTATCAAAATAATAACAATTATCGCATATTATATATCGTTTTTTTATTTATAATAATTAAAAATTTTTATTTGTGTGAGATTATTTATGTATATCATTAAATGATTCTCCTCTAATTTAAATAAAATGCTAAATTGAAAGTAGAATGGTGCAGGTTGTACCTTCCCTACAAGATCTTTCAACGATCGGAAACCGGATGCGGTGAGAAGCTTGAGACGAAGCGAAAGCTTAAAAGTACCGTCGACAGCCGTTAATAACCGTAACGACCTCTGGGACATAACAAAGCGGTCTAAGGGTAGCACAGGCGGGATAAGGTTGTGGGGACTTCGAAGGTATATCCACCCCTGGACAGCATTGCCCTTCCACGTGCTTCCTTGAGACAAAGTTTTCCGTAACTCCCTTATCTAGCTTGATTTTCGCGCTTGCCAAGAATCACGAGTAAAAAATATACTCCAATAAGTGACTGACACGTGACAGAACAATAATTAATAGAGGCTTCACATGCATGCCCGAGAATACTTACTCCTAACTACTTGCTCCTATTCATCTCAATAACAGTGTTAAACGAAAATGAACTAAGCTATACTTGCCTTATTCAAATTATTACACTTCTTTTGAATATTATTGATAAATCTTGAGTTTATATCTGTTTAAAATCAAAGTTTCAAAAAAGGCTATATACTCTTGAAACAACTTTAGCTTATGACATAGCAACTCATCGGTGGGATAATTAATAAACTAACTTGCAAAAATTTAAAAGTTTATTTAATCACGGAAATAATATATAGCTTGAATTTTTGGTTCAATTAACACGATATTATGAGAAATCCTCTGTATCGAAATTATCCACGAATATATTATAATATTTAATATATTCAAATTAATAAAATATTTATAAATATAGAGAATATATAAATATATTTTATGTAAAATGATAATGAAATTGTTATGTATCGAAATGATTATTTCTTTCTCTCGCATGCGATTTACAGACTATTCGATGCTTTGTCAATGTTATCGGTTAGTCTTCGGGCAATATAAAAAGACGATAAAGAAATAATAGAGATTTATCCACCTTCAATATCCGTGGCGGTCCATGATTGTATCCAAGTGCTGTTATATTATATTGGAGGAGGTGCGAGAATTTTATACATATACGGACTGATCTTTATTTGTGAGGTGTTGCAGAACACGACTTACCGTTACATGCTCTTATTCAAGAACATTTTCTAAGTTTGGAACTCTAGACTAACAATAAGTAAGGTACTCACAACTATAAATTAGTTACGTTAGGTAACTTAAAGTAACTCGCAGAATAATAATGGAAAATATAATACGTTTATTTATTGTTAGATGGGCATGACATATAATTTCTTGTTAAACTGCTTAACTCAACAATATTGGTATGACATTATGCTAGAAATTGTAAATACAATTTATTGTTAGTTTTTCTTAATAACAACTCTGAATAGGAAGAAAATATTTTTTAATAGAATATATTTCTTTTAGATTAAAACTGTTGTAGATCACAAGTCAAATTTAATCTGAACGTAAATTAAAACTGTAAAATGATTATTGGAATAGAGCAATCATGAATATTTTATTAGTCTTATATTGATCATCGTGTATATTATATACCGATCGATTATTTGTA
The DNA here is from genome assembly GCF_001594075.2 of Trachymyrmex cornetzi. Classification (NCBI taxonomy): domain Eukaryota; kingdom Metazoa; phylum Arthropoda; class Insecta; order Hymenoptera; family Formicidae; genus Trachymyrmex; species Trachymyrmex cornetzi. The sequence continues at coordinate 1,674,899 of NW_017300267.1, forward strand.
ACGACTATCTAGATTCGATTTTATAAATCTTATCTATGAATTATAATACAAAATAAAAGTCACAACGTTAAATAATATCTTCAAAATGTAATTTCCAAAGAAATCGTAAGACAGTATTCTAAGAAAATAACATTATGCATATATTTCTTAGAAATAAACGTGCGAAAAAGAACATCACTGACATACATCCAATATATATTATTAAAAGGCAATAAGGAGAAAAAACTTCTCGATAAATTCCTTTCCATTTTCCTTTGACCAAACATACGGCAGATCTCAGATATATTTGATTCGCAATCGACAGACGCAATAGAGAAAAGGCGCATGGAGAAGATAAATCTAAAAGACCAGAAGCATGGAACGCTGATACACGCGCCATCGATTATTTCGACCAGTTACTTTGAGGGCAAACGAGACTATCCCAAAAGTATAGAACATACTTGATAGATTTTCTTTATTTGTATTGAAGCCCGATTGACTTTAACATAGGAAATTATGTGGCAGAACGCCAAGGTTTTTTTGCGTTGATCAGTTCCGATCTTGCAGAATCCAAAGATTCGTCATTGCTTGATGCGAATCACCTGTGTACCTATGTCTTTCGACGTAGAAGATAGCTCGTTCGACACTGAGCTCACCGCAGCGTGATCCTCTGGAAGAAGTAGTTGCCGAACTGGCGAAGACAGGCACGTATACGTATGTCGCGCGACGGACGGCTAGAATCCATCCGGATGACACCCGTTATACGTGCATTCGTAACGTGGAGTTGTGGAGTCGGTCCGATATCGAGCGGGAGGCCCGGCGAGGGGTGCTCACACGTGCGCAGGCTCCCACCTCTACGACCTACCACCTCCGTCGTGGGTACGCGTTGGGGGAGGAACGCGCGGGTGTCGCGGCAAGTGGAAGAGAGAAGAACGCAGGGCGGCGAGCCGTCGCAAAATGAGATGGACAACGTTCGAGGAGCGATTTCGGCGGGGTTGGAGTTGGGTGGGCCGCCACGGATGTCGGGTGGTGCAAAAGAGCGACGCGCGGGGTAACGCGGCCGGTGCGGAGCGAGGAAGCAGAAAGCTTCCCCCTGCACGGGAAAGAGAGAACGGAGGATCTATCTCTCGCGAAGAGAGAGAGAGATAAACGATGTCAGGGATGAAGAGAGGGAAAAGGAACGGAAGTAAACGAGAGGAAAATATAGGATGGAGAACGCCGGACGGCGAATGAAGGAGGAAGGTAACATAGAGAGCGGTTCCTCTGCTCGCGAAAGACTGGGTACCTCAATGGAAAAGAGAACGACACAGGTAAAAAAAGAGGCTAAAGAGTCATGGACAATCGGTAGTGCGACGAAGATAAACACAAGGCGCTATAAGATTGACGCTAAACGAAAAAGGAGTAAGAGAGCAAGAAAAAGAGATTCTGCTATCACAAAGAGGGTTGAAAGAGGAATCGGCAGCAAATGAGAATGAAAGACAATCGAAAGAGTGAAAGAGAAGTCTTAGTGGTAAATAGAGAAGACCGAAGGAAGGAACACAGTGGGAGAAAGAGACAGAAGGAGGGAGTGCAACGTCGGTGGACGCAAAAGAGGGGAAGAGAGTAAAGCGAGAGAGAGAGGAACGGAACGGAACAGGGTTGTTCCAGTGTGCAGCGGGCGGGCATCGCGGCGGGGGCGCCGTTCTGCTGCTCCTGTATATCCATCCAGGGTTATATGCACCATCCACCGCATCCTAGCGACCACGACGGCGACGACGGCG
>NW_017300267.1:1676949-1744906 GCF_001594075.2 Trachymyrmex cornetzi
ATAGCAACGAGAAAGAGGAGGACGCAGTGTGAGAAACGGAGAGAAGGAAAACGAGCTGGTGGAGGATCGACTACCGCGGTCACACGCAGGTAGGTCCATCCAGAGGGAGGCATCGGCAAGGAGGCCGCTCCTCATCGCCGCTCCAGCATGACCCAGCCTTAGTACGGCTCTCCTGTCGTACACCCTCCGCGGCGCGACACGATACGACACGTAGAAGAAGGTGGTGGAGAAGTCGGAGGTGGTGCTGGCGGCGGAGGGGGCCAAGGAGAGGGTGGAGGACGCCGAGGAGGACGGAGAAGAAGAAGAAGAAGAAGGTGGCGAAGGAGGAGGAGGAGGACGGAGGCCTCGCTAACGACGGCGAACGTCCTCGAAGGTGCGAACCACCAACAGCAGCACCACCGCCGACGACGACGATGATCGTGACGGGCGGTGATCGGCGTACATGTTGGAGGCGGAGGCGCCGATTGGCGTTGATCACTCTGCTCTCCGCGGTTTTAGCCTTCGCGATGGGACCCTCGTCGTCTTCGGGGCACAGACCGGCGCCAAACAATCCGATCACATTTCATACCACCACGAGTAGCACAGCCATGCCCGTCCTAATACGGCTGAGTAACGGTACCAGCGTGCAAGTGTACGATAGCAAAAACAACGGTGCGGGTCTTGACGGGCATAATAGGACTAACGATAACAATACAGACGTCAAGAGGCCGCTCTTCCCCGAAGATCTGTTCACGAATGATCAACGACGCCGCGGCGCCGTGATACTTCATATACTTGGCGTGGTGTACATGTTCGTCGCGTTAGCAATCGTCTGCGACGAGTTCTTCGTACCGTCGTTAGACGTGATTATCGAGAAGCTCGATATCGCCGACGATGTGGCCGGTGCTACTTTCATGGCGGCCGGTGGATCGGCGCCCGAACTCTTCACATCGATCATAGGCGTGTTCGTGTCGTTCGACGATGTCGGTATCGGCACTATCGTCGGCTCCGCCGTCTTCAACATCCTTTTCGTGATCGGCATGTGCGCTATATTCTCGCGTACCGTGCTATCGCTCACATGGTGGCCTCTATTTCGCGACTGCACTTTCTATAGCGCCAGTCTACTCACCCTGATCTACTTCTTCCGCGATAGTTATATATACTGGTATGAGGCACTTGTGCTATTTGGATTCTATTTGGGATATGTGAGCTTCATGAAGTGGAACCAGCCAATGGAGAAAATGGTCAAAAGGGTACTCTACAGGAACAAGGTGACCCGGGTCAGGTCTACCGATCAGCTGATGCCCTCGGTATGTACGGAATGTATACGCGAACTGTTATACATTCGCGATCTAGGAAAACGTCTGACCCTGTCTTTGTCTACTTTTATACCGATCGATCAGTCTGTCTTGTTCTATGATTCCTTTTTCACTCCATCCTCTATATCGCGTCATCTCTTTCTATCCATTAACTCTTTCGTATAGATACATGTTACTGCTGTACCCCGCCGCCTCTTTGTCTACACGCGCTTTCCCTCTCCAGCTATCTATCCGTCTATCTCCCTCTACTATATACGCCTATCTCTATACTTTCTCTTAGTTTTTTTTCTTTTCCTCTCTCTCTCTTTCTTTCTTCATCCTTTTCTACCCGTTTATGTATATATATACTTGCACAACTCACCCCTTTACTTCTTACGCTCTTTCTCTACCGTGACTTTATATTTCATGGAGGAGCATAGCGTCGCGTGACTTCACCTACTCGCACGACTGCTCGTGGGCGGTGTTTTGTCTCGTGGACGGACATTGCCACGTTTACTTCCTTTCCTTGCAGTTTTTTCATTTTACATTTCAAGATGAGATCAACCGATGAACCTTGAACACAGTGTGGTCAAGAGACGCGACCTTGACCAAATCACGGAACTTGTATGACAAATGGATGATCAAACTGCGTTTGATTTAGCTCCGATAGCGAATTTCTCTTTCGTATGTTCTATTTTACGGTTAAAGTGATAACTTGACGTACCGAATTTAAAATTTACGAATGATACGATAAATCTTAAATTACAGATTGCACATTTTTAACAACATTCTGTAAGGATGTATGAGAGATATATTATAAGTATTAGTCGGCTTTGCACAAACTTGGCACTTTACAAGCGCAACTTTTCGAGAAAAAATTAATATTTGAATAAAACTGATAGTCCCGAGCGCATTCTGAATGGCATCAATCATAGTTCAAGACACATGACCTGCTTACCCTTCCCATGTAGGCCAAGGGACAGATATCGAGATATATCGATTGTCGCACTAACACTTTTCTCAAAACACCGTTTTTTTTCTTATTATTTATAGAATTTACACACGATTATAAACGCAAATTCTTTTACTCTACTTAATTTTGCAAAAAATATTTTATTTCTTTTATCTGTGATCTAAACTACATATGATGTCAAATGGTAGCGATACAAATGGTTCTTATTCAAATTATAAACATTAGATTATCGGAAGATTTATGTACTCTTCAGAAAGATAAAGTTTGTTCGGGACGAACCTTCAACCGATTGGATTTTGATCATCTTTGCGCGTGAATCGAGCGCGCTGACTAATGTTTATTCTGGTAATGGTGCCTCATACAGAGAAGCACGATTCATGAGCGGAGGAAAAGTCGTACTCAAGGTCGTCAGAGACGTCATAAGCACTGTGAGCTTCTCTACGTTGAAGTTTCTTTGACCTGTCGCGAAAGAGTGCCTTACCGCGGTATACAAAGGCGTAACAATAACGCGCCCCCGGACTTTATACAAACGTAGAAACTTTACATTATAGGAAAACTAGCTGTTGTGACAATATTCAGTACTAGCGTAATAACTCGCATAGTGGACGTCAACGCGTGTATCACAGCGTGAGTTTTGTTATATTCTGAGTCGTTGATTGTGTTATCAGAATTAAACGTGGTTTTTTTTTTAATCTCACGAGGTTATCAGCTATTGATTGAGAATCGTTATGTAATCTCCAATTTATGCTGAAGACGAAACTTTAGTCTATCGGATCGGCGTATTTCCAAGATGTCGGTGTGTAAATGAATAGTCCTACGCTTTCGTAATGACCATTGGCGATCGATTCGCTCGCAAAACCAAATGATTGAGAATCTTTCAAGCCAACGCTTCGGGGACAGAGTGCGTTTTTGTGCCAATCGATTTCGAATCATGTACACGAAAAAGAAGCAGGCTGCTGAAGTGAAGGAAAAATTCGCGATAGAAAGGATCTTCATGATAATGACGATTCCGAAAGAAAGTCTTTGATGCAACGTATAGGAAAAATGTGTTAAACTTTACTGACATAAATTATATAGCATTTTTCTGAATTAAATTAACAAAAGTACAGGACTTTCAGTATAAAATAATAACTAAGAGTTTAAAGGGCGAATGAGAATCAGATTATAAAAGTTTTTTTAAAAAATAAGGAATATTATTTATTACGACCACATAAATGTACAAAATTTGTTGTATATATTCTTATGGATAAATTATTAATGAGATGAAATCGCATATTGCATACGTAATCATGTTTCGGCTGCAGGATTGATTTCTCTAAATTGTAATAATGGATTGATAATTTTGAAATAATGTTGAAATACGACTCACATATGTGTAACATTTTTTAATTCTAATATTCATAAAATTAAAGTTTTTCTTATATTTTAAAATTATATATGAGGTTAATTTTATGTAAACTTTGAAAATTTTACATAAAGTAAAAAGAGATCTGTCTTTAATATTTGTGTAGTGTAAAATGAAACTTTATGGATCTCTTTCTTTATAGTTACGGGACAATAAGAATTCAAGAGAAACTTTGCTCCTTTTAAAATGTACTTTGAAAAATTTTTCTCTATTTCTCTGTTCAGAATATGGTACAGTTATAAAAAAGTTAGATATATTACTAAATAACAAGCGAGAAAAGTTTATATATACAAGTTTATAATATATATTTGTACGCTAGAAACATGTGCATAATCAGTTGACGTTATATTAATTTTTGTTGCCAGTTTCCAACGAATTTCTGATGTTTGTTTCCTTTTGATTGATTTATGTTATTCAAAATTTCTACAATTTTTACATTATTTAATATAATTATTCCGTACATAAAAAATATCTGCGATAGAAAAAGAAATGTTATTTATGGAATTTTAACAATCACACATTCATATTTGCGCGTATATTATATATATATATGTATATATATATAAAAGACACGAAGCCCATTTAAAAGGACGAATGAGATGAATTGTAATTGTTACTCCCTCTCTCTAAAGAGTCTATGTTACATTTTAAATGTTAAAATGCGCGTGCCGTCTGTATGAGATATCGAACTACATACGTAACTTTCATTGATGCTGAAATGTTTTCTTTTAAAGTTCAAGTATATAATATACATAATGGAATAATTTTTAGATATAATGTATATAGGAAATACATATAGGTAATAAAAATGTGTAAAGTGATTGTCTCCATTGTGGGGTTATTTAAGGTTAAAGTTATTTTCATTAATCTATGTAACAATCAAACATTCGAAAATTAATACTAATATAAATATTACATTTTTAAAGAGAAATTATTTTATCGGTATTGAATAAACTCCAAATTTTTGAAAAATATTTTAAAATGTTTAGGTATATGTAAATCACAATTGTGAGTCGACAGATTATTTTGTGTAAAACTTCTTTAATGTAAAATTATTTATATCAATAACGTCGAAATTTATATTGTTTGAGCATATATAATGATATATTAAATATGCAATTTTTACTGTAAGAGTATCATAATTTCAAGGAATTATATAAAAATAATCCGCTTTTTTTTATTAAATATTAGCAATGATTAAGAAAGTAATTTTATACAATAATTAATTTTATAAAAAATTCAAAAACGCAAAAAAGTTTTCCATAACTTTGTTAATATATGTATATCTCTAAAACATTTAATTTTGCAAGTTTGACCCATAATTAGGATTTAACTCATAGCTGAAATCGTCACCTTAATGAATAATAAAATAGCTTTAAACCGTCTAAGTTAAATTTAAAATACCGGGAAAATGTCGCAGTCCGCGGAAATACGTAATCCGCTTCTTCGAAGTGAGACGCGAAATCTGTTTTACCTTTATTCGTCTCCCTCCGGTGTCGTTTGCACTGACACTTGGGAAGGCTTAACTGAAATTTATCTTTTATTCCTACACATGGCAATGATCGTTTGTGTGTGTTATCATAGAAAATAAGAATACAAAACTTCTTTGAAAGTAGTATTGACGCGATATCGATCAATAGGACTGTTTCTTTTTAATTTTATAGATTTATATTATTTTCCGCTCTCAGTGCCGCTATAATATTTCGAAGTATGGAAATATGCTGCTGTCAATCACGCGAAATACCGAGAGTGCGAAGTATATCTCTCTTACTGACACTGACTGGTGATTATTAAAAGACCGCAGTTAGAGCGCGATAACTGCATAATTGCATCCGACTGACAAATGATTGAAGTATTTCCGAAATTGCCCGCATTAGATTTATTGCAATAACACGCACACACAAACACACACACACACACACACACACACACACACAACACATAACACACAAAACAATACAACACACATATAGTATTTTAAATGGCGCCTAAACAATTACAGTGTGTGAAATATTTATAACTAATCTTGATATCACACACGTTACATACACAAACATTATTAGCTGATATTTAATAACATTTTCCGTAAGCTATCCTAAATATATTATAATATTGAACGACGAAGTTCAGTGATCACAGAATCGCATTATTAATTCATAATTTCATTGTATATGTTTACTCACGTAAATTCTAAAAACTTTATACCGTTTGAAACAAATTAACGTGATCAAAATATTAATACTGATACATGTAACAATGAGATAACGTTACACAGTTAATCAGTGTCTCACATTCTATATGCACATTACGGTTAACACGGTGTTTAACACCTTGCGTGCAAAGTGTTACTATCTCGACTCGCTCAAAAGTTCCTTTTTTCCTACCGTACGGTGAACGTGCGTCCGAGATTATAATTAGACGCTGGTAACGTTGTATCTATTAATATCAAGTTTATTAAACTAATTTTGCGTGTAATATCAGTATCATGGTAATTAAATCGAGATTAAAGGATACGATAAGAATTATATCTATGGTCATAAACATCCATAATTATATAATAAATTCGTATCAATGTAAATTATTTTTATGCTGATAGTCTTCAATATACACGCGCGTAATCATTTCTATGAGATTGATAACAAAAGCATTGATATAATTATAGCCTTGACTCATCTTGCACAAAAAAGTTTCAACGATATGTCACCGGTTTTATAAAAATAGATACCATGCAGACAAGATGGAGTTGTACACGTGCAATCGTACCAGTTGTGCGTATCCAATTGAACTTTTTAATTGGCGGTTATTAGTCTTATGTTCTTTCTACAGAATAACGCCGTATCTAAACTCGTGCGAAATATATAAGAGAGACAGCGGTTAGCAATAGAATGATTAAAAGCTTAATTAATACGACCATCATGGAGCTGGAATATTCGAAGTATTTTAAATTCTACGTTGCCGCGAAAGATTTTATATGAACACGAAATCTAATAACTTCATCGGATTAGCGTCCGCTGGTCACGATGATGGTCCTTCCAGTGATTTATCCACGTCTCCATTTATTCAACCTTGCAAAAAAAGGATACCATCCCCTTCTTTTTGACTCCTGAAATCTCACTCGATGGAGTTACGGCATTGCAGTGCACTGAGGCCCTCTCCACCTATCGTCGAATCGATTCGATAGAGGCTCTTCCACACGCTTCTAGTATCGGCGAACATACCCGTATACAGCCGTCGGTGTTTCAGTCCGCTTTGCTCTTTCCTCTCACTGAATTATAACGGTTGACAGGATTCTATATACACGCGGGAAAGCATTATATAATGCGCCGGTGGGTGGATAGGAAAAAATTTACGGGCGAGATAGCATAAATTTAGTCATCAACTTGAGCGACCCTCGGATATTTTACAGCTGTGCCTGAAACGCTGAGCACGTTGCGACACCGTAAGCGTTAAATTCGGGTGTGGACGTAGGTACATTAGTCGTAAACGTTTTAGCACTATATGTACTTTCTCGAAATATTGTAAAATAAAACGTGTTCACAGGTATTCATCGTTGTCATAAACGTACTGAAATAAATAAGTGCGTCGAAAAATAAACAATAATGATAGCTGACATTTAGCAAGTTTTTTAAGTATTAAAAGATAAGCGAGGATGATCCAAGAACAGCACCAAAGAATTGACTTTCTATATCACTTAATTATCAAGCATAAAAGTTGTTTTAGCCAATGACTTTCGATTGAAAGATTTAAAAATATGTAGAAATTTGCTTGCTTATTAAATACTTGAACTACCTTTTTATTCTTACACAACGAATCTGAAATTTTATTATACAACATTTTATCGAATAAAGTTTAGAATAAACTCTATATCGATATTTCCTTATCTTTTAGATATATAACGAAGTTATTAAAATACTTTGTCATTATCTAGGTTTGACATTTTAATTTTCGAAAAATATTAATTTTTATAAATAAATATATATAATGGTGTATGAATAAAAGCAATTTCAACAGCGTTTAATTTTATTGAAGACATTTAATAAAATATGCTGAAATTTTCAATTTCAGGAATTCACTTTTGAAATGCATATAATGTATCGTACACGATAAATCGCGCGTTCTTTTTGTTTAATCGGTTATTGCAGCGTAACGGATTACGAGTTTGTAAATATAGTAAATGAGCACATCGATTTAATTATTAACGCGTTATGCGCGCGCAACTAAGCATAGCTTTTTTTATTATCGCGTCTCTTACCACATCTCATCTCTATCCCGCTGCAATTTTGCATTTAAACGACAAATAACGGTAATTGTTGTGTCAATGTGTTAATTATTTATACACAAATACTTAACATTAACCAAACATAAATTCTTATGTCAGCAACTTATGTTGATTGAACAGCGTTTAACGGTGTTATTTTTGCATGTTTTATAGTTACAATTCTTGATGCAAATACAAACGTAACTTTCGAAGTATTAGTACTACTGACGCTGTCGTTCTGTGCCTTTGTTACATATAGCGCATAATAATTAACAACCATATTGGTTTCTTGTAAAACCTCGACCTACTTTTCTGCCGAACACCGAGTACGTACCTCCTTTGTATACTCTGCCGTCGAGTATATATTTCTTTAATCTTTTTTTAGTACAATGTCGTTCTCTCTCCGGTTCAAAGATTATTCAAACATCATATATACATGTTCGCGTGTTTACTGTATACAAAATGGCTCTACTATTCAGAATATCCACTTTATAAAGTGAAAGAATAATACTTATTAAATATTGTTATTATACAAACTGTGTTATGGCAGCTGATATATTTTATCACGTGCGCCAGATAGCAGTTGCTTAGTAGGCATTAAGCTTAATGAATATTTGAGGACTCGGATTATGAAATGGTAGGCGGTATAATGAGCCAGGAGATCCGCAATTCACCATAATTAATGTTTAACGATATAGTAATCTTATTAGTAATGGAGACAGTAGATTTCCATATGGAATCACTGTTGAAGTATCACGGTCCCGTATTCCGTCAGTATTTTTTGTCGTAAAGAACAATGTGACACGACAGGAGTTTTCACGGTGGAAATATGAAAATTGAGGGCGCGGCCTCGTCGCACGATGGCGCCGAGCAAATTGAACAATAATCCGCAGACTCGGCGGCCGCTGGGTCAGCTGTAATCGCTGGGGTAAGTGTCGCGCTAAGTGGAACGTGGCCATAGCAAAATAATGGCGTGATTGTTAGAGAAAAATCACAAGTTCTCTGTCCACACGTACAACACACATACACACACACAAATCAGGAAACTGATATGCCTCGCGAGGTTTCTTAAATGCGGGCGGAAAGAAAAGATTTCCTTCCCTTACTTTCTAATAATTTAAATGTACTTGATATTTATTACGTGAGTTGGACTTTTCGACGTTGAACTTTAAGACCAAAGTCGGGACGAATTTATTTCACCGATGTGGCGTATGTACTGCCGGTCAGCAGCAATCATGTACAGTAGAGTGCATTACGATATTAAATACGACATTAGATTTCATTAGAGCTTTAAAATAAATATTAAAAGATTTAAGTATTAAAGTATTAAAAGCTTTATTCAGTGGAATGAAAATTTCAGCAAGTTCAATAGTTGATTAAAATGTATGCGACCATCTCGACTTAAGTACTTTGCAAACGCAAACATTCTCCCTCTCAGAAGTATACATATGTTCAGACTGAACTGCTTTTGGAATGTTATTCCTCAAGTAAGCGCAGCATAGATATAGGTCGACCTGATCGATGTGCTCGCGATCGCAACCTCATAATTGCCGTCGTAAATCTTCCGTCATAATCTGCTCCTTTGTCTCGTAAAGAAGAAAAAAGGGAAGAGAAAATATTCCTGCCACAATTGAGAATTAGACCGTCCTCGAGGGGAATTTCTGTTGGACCTAGAAAAGGGTAAGAGTCTCGAAAAAGATAAAATATATAGACAATGAAAATTGTTGGCTTGCAGATCATGCAGCATGTCGTGTTAAATTGTACAATAGTTCATCGTGGATTGCCGGTAATTGTTACAACTGGAATCACTGGAACGCAATTCCACCAGCCATAAAGTGATGATTCTATGTACTTCCGAAGTGACACATATACATATACGGCCTCCGTGAGGCGTGATGTAGGTCAATATCACTATCACACCTTTCTTTTACTTTTAATCGGAAAGTAATTTTGCGCAATGCGCTTAATCGTAATGATTTTTTAACGAGAGTCAGAATTTTAACAAGGCTAATCTCATTAAGAACTTATATATGTAATTATCCTCGTGTGTAGAATACGCTCGTGTCGCAATTTCAATGTATAAATGTTCACGTGTAGAAAAGTTCTATATTTCTAATATTTCAAATATTGTCACTATTATTATATCTTTTTATTTAATTACTTAGAATAATTGACTAAGAAAGATTAAATAAATAATTGGCGTACACATTTAGAATGTTTAATCAAATTTTTATTAGCAGTGATTAGTATATTCATTTCTTTCACTTTGTATTTTATTTATAAGTTTTAAGTTGAATGTGAAAAAATTAATATATTCTGTATTCTCTCGGCTTACGCTAAACGAATTTAAAGATGGCACATTAATCTTAGCATACACTTTTTATGCACATACGTTTAACTATAAAGATTCAACAGACACGATTTTAATTCATTCAAATGAATTTTACTTAGTCATTTACGTGTTAATTAAATTATAAAATATTCGCTCGAAGTTTTTATTGCATTTTCATAGAACGAATTATATACATAATGTGTATGTATAATCATAATTCTCGATTAATTATCAATTTTGAAAGAAGGATATTTTGGTATTTAGCAAAGAAATGCGGTTAAGAAATTTTATTGGTTTTTCTTAGTCTTCGTTGTCTGTTCTTCGTATTTTTCACACTGATGACCATATCGATCTCACAAAGAGTTTCCAATCCAGCCGTTCATTTTACTCGAGATTATCCTCGAGATCGAGCCACTTTAAAGAATTCCACAAATTAATCAGAGAGAATTATCACTTTGAAACTTTCGCATTACACATAATAATATTTCTTTTCGTTTGCCGATGGCGACAGTGAAAGGCAAAGGATTATTTACTTAAATAGGCCCGCTCTACAAAAGAAAATGCAAGTACCGAACTTTATCATTTCTGACATTTTCTCTTTATTACGCTTTTTCGTGCTATCTCTATTCGCAGTTCTTAAGGGCACGTTGTATTGTAACTCGTCGTGATTTACCGCTACTGAAATATGCTTTGATGTTTCTGAATTAAATTGTGTTAAACTAGTTTGTCTCTGCTCAAGTTATTTTAGATTACATTCTCGTAAAATGTCATTCCACGCATTACCGCAACAATCGGTATCGCCACAACTTTGGTGTTTCCTAATTAAATATATTAGATCGTTCAATCTTGTCGCTGCAGCACTGCTGGCAAATGGCAGAAAGCTCGATGGTGAATGAGCGCCATTATAATACATACCGAGGAGGAGAATTTAATGCAGCTTGACTTCTCACAAAAGACAGCAAACCGCTTATCGTTCTATTCTCATGGGCATTCCGTTAATTACAAAGCGTTTGCAATCATCTTTATGAATATTAGTTAAGTTTCGCTGAGATTAATATCGCATTATCATACTGCTTATATCGTGATGATTCGTAAACTATTTTTTACGTGTAGTAATTTGATAATCTTTGAAATATATATAAATTTTTCGCATATTTTCAAGTACTTAAAATGTAGAGAATTAATTTTCCTATTGCTAAAAGCTAATAAACAATTAACGTTGTTAATATTAGACACGTATTAGAAGCTTGAAGGAGTATTTCATAATTGAAAAGATATAATGGAAGTACGTCAGAAACAATAATTTTATTGTAACGTAATTAAATGCAGCTCTGCGAGTTAAAAATGGATATTGGGATCGACAATGAAAATAGCGAGTTTATACAATATGATTATGTATAATCGAAACAAATGTCAAATGTCAAGTATTAATTTGTAATCTTACGTCCTTTGCGTCGTTTAACGAGTGATATCATTTTCTATTCTAATAATGTGACAATCGCTGTTTACTACCTCCGTTTAAACCTCTTTTTCAATGTCCCCAAGTGACAGTAACTTGTCTTGAAGCTATTACGCGTTCACGCCCGCGTGAAATTCATCTTCCAAGGCAAGTGCTTTAATTAAATGTCAATTCGATGTTTTTCGCATCATTTGACATCGGTCAACATTGCTTTGCGTCCCAGGCTTTAATTGAAGACGCGTTTCAAATCAAGCGTGTGTCGCTTTTTCTTTTTTGAAAAAACATTTGCTTTTGTTAAATTTTATACGTACTATGCATGTCACACTGCTTTCCCACTCGCGATAAATGCTACTTTCGGTTTTTCCTTCATGCGGAAAACACCAAATCTCTAAACGAATTACAGTGGTCTGCCTGTGACAGCACCACGGTGCTTACGCGAACAAATATTTTTATGTAACATACAAACTGCGCGAACACATACATACACATCCACGCAACGCTTTCAAGAGTACGTGCAAATAAAACGAAGTCGTGCGAGTTAGATGATAAAAGAATCGGCTTACCAAAAGCTATTGCAATTACACTCATGATATTGATAGCTTTAGATTTCATCAGTACTATTTATTTTAATCACTGTAAGATTAGCACTTTTAGTGCTACTCTTATAAGTAAAAGCAAATATGCGAAAAATGCATGCTCCTGAAGAAATAATCCTCGACAATTTTAAAGACGGGAAGAGCTAATAGATTTCTTCTTTTTTTCTTCTAAATAAACGCCGACTGATTAAACGCACACTCCTTAAAAGATATAATTAGACGAAAATACTGTAAGATCAAGATCGACCACTGCGCATTTAACGAATTTAAACGTTAAAGACGAAACTAGTTTATCAAATTATTACATTATTGATTTATCGTTACATTATTCAAAGCATCAACAGCAATACATAACATACGACCTTATCAACACGAAAAATTACGCATTATGTAAGCTTGCAACGTACAGCCATGTCGTAAAAAAAGAATGACACTTAGAAAAATATGTAATCGAAGGAGTCGATAGTCACAAAATCTTTTATTTTCTCTGAGTCATCATTATAATCTTTTAATTCGATATGTGTGTGAGTTGTAATTTGTGACTGTTGGCTTCTACGACTTTACATATTTTTTCGATGTTGTCTGTGTACCAGTCAATGTTCAAGCTTTCGTAAGCACCGCATTACTGTTGAACTGTTTGTTAGTATTATCACGAGCTAGCTAAAAAACATTAACTGATTGTCGTTATTGTGATTGTAACTGAATGTTTCTTGCTTGCAGCACCAGAGCGCCGCCCAGGCATTGGTGAGTCGCATGTCTCTTTCTTTTCTTTCTTCTATCCTTATATGCACATTTTATGTACATCTTTACATTTCTATCGCCATTCCGTTACTGAAATTTCCAATAATCTTTCTCGTGGTATGTTAAAATTGAAATAAGTAATTATATTCTGTAGATACTAATTTTTATTGTATAAGTATAACAAATGTGTGTTGATTATTTTTTATTAATCCACGAGACGAAATTGAATGAAATTAACATTAATGATATTCTTATTAAATCATAATCAGAGCTGCATCATGATATATATGTGTAAAAAATTACACTACCTTTTTATTCGTGAAACATATGCCCTCTGTATACAGCGTACAATATGATTTTTTTTAATTCTACACGTTACAACAGAATACATGGACGCAATTTAGTTTAAATTGTATGAGTAACAACTTAAAACAAAACAATTTTAAACAAAATATTACAGAAATAATTAAACGATATAAATAGTATAATAATTAAGATGCTTATAGATTTTAATTACATAGTATTCTCTTTCGTAAAACAACATTACATTATTTATATTGATTATTATATTGCAAAAAGAATAATGTTCTCTGATGAAATAAGGTAAGTTGGATCAAGAAACCAGAAAGTTAAAACTCTTAAACTTTGAAAGCACAACGATTTTTACGCGATGCTCGTATACTAACTTTTAACAAATTCTATCAAGATCGAGTTTTCTAAACTCGCTTCAGTCCCTCTCTAATCCCTTCGGAAATATCCTAAATATCTGAAATCTAATTTACATTAATAATCCGCGAGCCCATAATTTATTTTACAACATGCCATTCTTAAGTTTTAAATTTTCTGATATGTTTATATTATACAGTATTATCTACATTTAATTACTCACCAAAGCAAAGCACTTTCTTTTTTCCTCTCTTTGTGACTAAATTCTTGACAGATATAACGGACAAGAGTAAGTAAAATTGATTGTAAAATTCATTATGTTTAATTAAGATAAAGCTATATACATAATTATATTTATACATATTATACGATTACGTACCTACGCTTAATCAATACGATGTTTAACTGAATCACATCGATCCGGAGATCGCGGTACTGCACAAAAATAATTCATCACTGTATTTCAATGAACAATCAACGAGATTGTTTCGCGTGATCGATAAAAGCTCACGCTGGTCGGGCCGATACGAGGCGGAGGCGGAACGATGGTCGGATGCATGTGAATATAAATCTATCTACAGCTTCGATGACCTCGTCTCGCTTTGATAAATCTTCCACGATATCGATGCCGATTTTCCGAAGTATCTCCGAATTGCGATTCAGAAATGCATCAGCCACAAGCGACGCTTATTCTTGCGTGTGCCACGATGTCAGATGATTCGTTGAACACCATAGGATGCAACAGCTCTTCGTTGTTCGTTGTAGTACGAAATAATTTACTCCTGATGG
The DNA here is from genome assembly GCF_001594075.2 of Trachymyrmex cornetzi. Classification (NCBI taxonomy): domain Eukaryota; kingdom Metazoa; phylum Arthropoda; class Insecta; order Hymenoptera; family Formicidae; genus Trachymyrmex; species Trachymyrmex cornetzi. The sequence goes on from NW_017300267.1 coordinate 1,691,446, forward strand.
ACGGCGCGGAAAATCCAATCGCTCGGATAATTGAATTGTCGGACCGATCGAAGGGAATCTTCTGCAACCTTTCGCAAGATCGAGCTTCACTCTTTTTTTTGCTGGTGCGCGCATCATCATCCGAACGACTCCGACCAGCCGTTTCTTAAAACGAGACTTCCGCAAAAGAATTTCCGCCTGACAAATCTCGACATATACCAGACAAATGTCTCCTGAGATACGAAGTCATTTTCCTTGAACTATTCCTTCTTTAAATCTTATTTCACATCTAGGCTGTGCTCGAGTTTTTAAAATGACATCACAATTATAATAAGTTTTATTTATTATATATAGAAGCTTGTTTATGACATGAATCCAGCTAGTTTAGATCGAAAGATAGCATTGGAAGTCGTCAAAGAATAATGTCCAGAAATTGAATCGTTATGCGCAACAATTGGAAAGAAACTTTGTTATGTTTTACATTGATAAAAATCGATCGCATTTGCCAAACTTAAATCTTTATGAAGTATAAAAGCGTCGTGTGAAATAACGTGACAGCTACGATGTAATGCGAAAGTTTGCGGTATTAAAATAGTGAGTGATAACATGAAACGCAGAGGATAGAATTTGTCGAAGATTCGTCATTTATTATTCTCTTTATCGTTATCTAGAATCCTATTCAGGAAAGCGTGTGCGAAACGATTTTGTACGGAAACACAAACTAGGTCGGAAGTATTGTAAAAGTTGTGTAATTGCGACTCCCTTATCGACTCGACTGGGATAACCGATTCGATGTGAGAGACTCCGGTGAGACTCTCCAGTTAGTTTTACACGCTAGAGCAGCCATAGAGTTGTCGTAAACTTCTTCCAATCTGAGGCTTGTAAGTGGCTTTTTCCAATCGAAATAGCATCTACTAGTTACAATGGTGTGACATGTATCACCACGCCCATTAATTTTGCACGATCGTGATCGAGCGTTTTGCCGTAGTTGAACGTTGAAAAGCACCGCAAATTCTTAGCAATTGCTTTCATAGAATACCGCGCGTTCTGCAGCATGATATCCTAAATGTACTTCTCTCTTTTCTTTTCGAATCTTTTAATCGAAGTGTAGATGCATCATATGGCATACATATTTCGAGGTTCATCAGTTTTTGAGAAGATGCGTGAAATAAAATCGAAAATCCATTCGATTTGACTTTGACTTTTTCACAGTGATCTTCTCGTTATGTTTAGTTGCAAAAAAGTTCATAAAAAACTCATGTCATCGCGACATTAACATATTTTTTCAAAATGTAAGCTAAAATTTATTTTAAAGTGATTGATGAGATAAATATAATATCGTGTAATTTTATCTGTTATTTGTCTTTAAAAAGAAAAAAAAGATCGTAACATACAGCCATGGCCGTAAGAGCATCCTCAATTTATTGCATTTTCTTAAAAAATCCAGTAGGAAAGAGTAGGGATGAAAGTAACATAAATACTTAATATGATAAATGCAACATTGTCAGTTTATCTAAAACAAATGAACAAATTCAAACATGTTCTAGCCAATGAGTTTTATATAATATTGATATTATTTGAATTTTAGATAAATTTGCAATATTATTGTCATTCCATGTTACTTTCATCTTTAATAAAAGTCAAAGAAAAAAAGTCTAACAAATATTAAATAAAATTATTATAAAAATAATTTATTTTTTGTTAGATATAAAAGATATATACTATGTTAATTTGTGGAGAAGCTTCACGTTTATATGGCTAAAACTGTACATCTAGAATTTGTTTTAATATATGTATGTAATAAGTGTGTGTGTGTGTGTAAAAACTATACAGTTATCATGAGAGGATCATCTTGGCAATTCATTTATTAAGAAATAATAGTTACATAAGTCATTTTATTTATTAGAAATTTTTTATATTATCACCTTCACAAAGAACAGAAAATATAACACCTTATTTCAGAGTTTATGCCAATATATATTGAACATTATTTTTTGAAACATTTACTGATTACAAATAAAAGCCGTCCAAACTTTGATTTATAGGGCTTTGAACAAATATTGCATTGTGTGCGTATATACATATCTTAAAAAATTCTCAATAGATATTTTAATTATAATAATATATTTACGCAACAAAACTACATAATATATGCATAAGAAAATAAAAAAACAAAACCAGTTGAATAGCGAAAAATTAATATTAGCTGAATTTATGAAAATTAATAACAGAAAAATGATTGGCATTTATTAGCTAAGAACTTATTCCAGAATCATTAAAAATGTATGGTATCTATTGTAAATATTATGCATATAATTTAATTTTATAAATTATGTTATAAATTTTATATTAGTAGAAATATATATATTGAGCTTATTACCACGGTGTATACAATTACTATATAACAGTGTAATAGTCTCCTCTTTATTTTTTCACTGATTTTTTATCGGAAAATATTGAAGGCAGCGTTATGAAAACGTGTGGATCACGCAAATATCGTAATTTATTCGATCACAAAGCAACGACAATAATACCATTCACTACTCTAAACGTCGAATTTAACGCTCTGAACCTATTTAATTAAAATTTAAAAGACCCTTCTATGCATTTTAATTGCACATGCAAATTACGTTACCGCACGCATACGTCGCCTGTCAATATATTTCACCTACGCGCATATGTATATTATTATTTTAAAAGTATGTTGCCATACTCTTACTTCTTTATAGATTTAATGTTGTTCGTAGTAATTCAAATTAAATTACACAGTAATTTATCGTGTAGTAACTATATTTACTTTTTCAATGATTGTTGAATACTCTCATACTTGTATATCCTTATCGGATAAACATAACGAGAACAAAGATTGCTGACTCGTGGAAAACGTTCTTAATCAAATAAAAGATAGTTCGCTCGTTCACGTTGAGCATGCAAATCTTTCAGCTTTGCTGTCTAAGCTAACTTAAAATTAAAGGGCTAACATAAAGCTTAATATGCAAGCAGCCTTATTATTCTGTCATATGCAATTTTATTAATCATTTGTCTTCTGACTCTCCTTCTCTTCCTTCTTTTTTTTTGCTTTGTTGAATATTTTTATTTTAACATTCTTCTACAGTTACCTTTTATCCTAACTATATGAAGCACACACAAGTAGGTTAATAATAAAACTCAACTTAACGACTCTTATGCTTGTGTATCTAAACTATGTGCAACAGTAAAAATAGAATTTATTACGATACTTATAACTTTGCTTTTAGGGGTATTGTCGCCAATGACATTTTAGATTTAAATGACGCTTAAAGTATACTATGACGCAGAATGGAATTTTAAATTACAATTCTGTGGTATAAGATATTGACTATAATGTCATGCACGTGTAATATAGTGATACTTATATATTTTTGTCGCTTATTGATGTGTGTAAAGTATACAAATATTTAAAAAGAAAGTACTTTTAGTACAACTTTTAAGAGCCTCAAGACTATTCCTACAAAATATCTCTTATCCCTGGTCATCGATCATTACATTAAATCAGTATAATATAACGTTGGCCATTGCATGCACGAATGTGACATAATCGCTCGCGTTTCCACCAAAGATTGTAGTTACCGCTATAGTTATAAATTAAATAGCTTACTTGTACACATACATATACATGAACCATCCAGTATACATGTTATGTACATACTCAAATTCCCGGAGCTTTAATGTTAGCTACTGGTTCAAAGTGAATTTTCCAATTCAGCATCCAATCTCTCTGTTGTTATATCATGAAAAAAACAGTGTATAATCTTTCAATATGTTTTATAATAATGTGTCATAATGTCATAATAATGCACAATTGCAGTAATAATTACTTGATTTCGTTATACGAAACAGGTTATTATTAGTTCTCATAAAAGCTGATTTAATTAAAACACATTTGATTCGCGAATTACTTCACTAATTAATCGCGTGTGCTGCTTTAAATTTTATGATAACTGTTAGTGCTAATCCGGATTACGTTTATTTATTCATGCTTCTTTTATAGTCCACATTAATATGTGTCGATGCATTATGTATCTATTCTTTAAGACAGAGGATTGAAGGAGACTATATTCATATTTGTATAATATATTATTACATCGACATCTGTCTTTATAGAAAAACTTGTTTCATTTCCTAACTCGAATGATTTTCCACAAATAAAAAATCATGCATGTTTCATTCTCATCTCTCTCATGCTCGTAAGATACTTGATCTTACTACAAAATGAGAATATAACATGCATATATATTAATATTACATTATATTAACTTAAAATAAAAAATGTTACATATTTTTTAATCTATTTAATACGTTTGATAAGAAATTATTGCAAATAAAATACGCTCTTTCTATTATATAAGAATTTTTTATTTTATCATGCGTAAGATAAATTATTCTAAGTTTAGTAAATGAATGGAAAGGTAAAAATTACATTCTTTAGAAGTATAGAAGAAATGTCTAAAGTGTATAATAAAAGATTTTTGCATGCACGTAATAATAAATGTAATCTCGATTTAAAATATCATCTGATGTAATTTCAGAGTCATAAAGAACTATGAAAATGTTATGTATTCGTAAATTATTCTCATTGCTCACTCATGATTACAAAAGTTGATCTCAAAAACATTTTGATATAGTATATCATGTTACAAAAACTATTATAATTTTTTTCATTTCTACAAATATAATATGTAGCTCTTAAACATATTTATATAAACTTTATGAGAGTTAAGTATAAATATAAATAAATTTAAAAATAATATAAGTAAAGCGAAATAATTATCATTATTTATAAGTTCCATTATCATACTATATTTATAATCAAAAGGGCGACATTTTCACTCCGTAAGATATCAGAGATTCTAATTTATTGACCAAATTAAATCGTTGTATTTTCGTTGACGAATCAATGGAAACGAAATCATTTTGAGTTAAAAGAAATCCGAGAGATAGAAGAGAGAAAGCTGTGACATTTTCCAGAATAAATATGTTGGATACAAACAGATTGCCTTCCTCATTATACATTTTTTTATGTGCACCAGTTTCTTTTCAATGGAAAAACGGTTTTTTTCCAGATATATTATCTTTATGAGTAAGTTGTATACTTTCGCGATCTTTCAAACTTCTCTTTTACGAGCGCCCTTAATAAACTTATGACCCGCGCTCGCTTTTATCGCTGACTTCACGTTAATGTGGATATCCTGAGACAGGGAAGTGGGGCGTAAAATTTCCGCAATCGCCATCGTTCCAATATCGAATTATATACAAAGAAAAAACACGCATATATATATATATATATATATATATAAAACTAACAATATAAAATTATAGACAATTTAGTTATAACAAATAGTAAGAAAGGCTCATATGATTTGTTCGAAAATTTTTTTATTCTAACAGAAAATTATATTTATTTGAAAATCAATATGAAAGACAATTAGCGGAAAAACTATTTTATTGAAAATATACATTTAACAACTCTCATTATTTATCGTGATTCTATTACAGTTCTGGACATTTATGTAAATTTAACGTTATATTTTAATATCATATTATATAGATCGATTCTCTTGCAATGTAGCGCACGGTACTACATTATAACGTTATCTTCTATATCCTTAGAATAGTATGATCTCCGTCGATTGCTAATGTATAGGTGTTTTCGAGCGTAACTACTGTACTCACCGATAACAGGTCATTAATTATCACATCGGAAAACAGATAATCGCATAGGAGAACATTATCTGCGATATTGCGCATCGATTTTATCGCTTTTTCTTGCACTATTGGAAATATAGCTACTTTGTTTACGTAATTATATCTTTCTTCGTATATCAATTTGAATCAAACTCAATTGTGGAATTAAATTTACATCAAATTCATGTCAATAATTTTTATATCAATTTGTTCATATATTGCGTCAATACATAATTTACTACACAATGTAGATTTCCTATGAAACTGATCTCTTTGCACTTATCGAACAGAATCAGTAATCTCAATTTTGCTTTGTCCGGCACAATCGTTATGTCCGACCTATTTCTTTTATTTTACATTCGCTTTTATAGAAAATAGGTAGGCGGTTTTGTGAAACCAGGATAAGCTTCCTAACTATCGAATGCAAACGTGATATGCGTTGCTAGCACGAAAATACTTGGAAAAGTCGTAAAACGATATATTTAACGTGCATGGAGAAAATATGAGACTTAGCCTCTAGAAAATATACAGGCGCAATCAGTATACTGTTACTGGCACACGAGCGCAAAATCAATTTTCTTTAAAAACGAGCGATAATAGCTACATGATACTCGACATTATGTTAACATTTTATCGAAACTTTACCGAAACGATAATAAAAGCGTCGATAAGACAAAGCTCTCTCGAAAATAAGGAAGAAAGATCTTCCTACGTAATTCTAATTAAAATATTGTGGTTGCTTGAATATACAATTCATTAATGATTATACAGAAGCAAAGGTTGAGTAAAACAGAAATTGAGAAGATGTAGCGCTCGCATACATTAACAGTTTAGCTCTGCATTTGACACGCAGCTATGTAACAAAGATTTGTAACTTTGATGCAACGTGGTTTCGTAACGATAGTTATTTCTAAAATGCAAACTATAACTTTGTCCAATCCTTATGACAAACGTATAAAAGCGGACAATAATTATGGAAAATACATTGTTGCATAACATAAATTAAATTGACGATTATTATGATTTTAGTTAACTACAGAGTTAATTGTATATTTTATTATGATAAAAAAGCTTTTTATCATGATACATGTATTTATATGCAATGCATAATTATTTGTAGCATTATTATATGTATTAAAGTTTTTATTATGACAAAAAACTTTTTGTTTTAACAGATTTCTGAAAAGAATAGGATCTTTAATACATCACAATGTTTTTTTAGTTTAATTGATATATAAAATTTCTATAACCTTTTATAATAAATATAATAATACAACAGTCAGATAAGAACAAACAAAAGAAAAATTTTCTAATTTATTATAGAATATGTATTTTCTTATTATCTACTTACTACAGTTTTTATTACTAATGTATTATTTGACAATTATTTAGTATTTTATTAATTATTACTTGACAAATTACCTAAGTAATGTGCTAAGAACGAAGAATACATTGACAAAAAATAGTTTACCATTTTTGTTACTTAAAGCAAGTTTTGTTATTATAGGAGATTTTGAAATCCAACTATATATATATCAAGTAAAATTATAAAAACCTTCCACGAAATTACATGGAAGCATTTTGATAAATTCTCCAATATTAGTGAAAGAAAGCGCTGATGAATTATGAAAGCATTTCGATCGTTTATACAAGATAGATACAAGACAGAAACGTATACATACAATGGTTAAACTAACTCGTTAAATTTGCTGTAAGTTCACATATAAGCTGCTTACTCATCCATGTGCGCGCGCGTAACTTTACGAGCCAGCGCCAAGCGTATTGTTGCAGCCGACAACCTGTCGTGTAGCAATCTCCTTCACCGTCGATAATATTCAATTAGGAGGTAGCAGTCACATGCTTTTCCGTACGACTGTCTTTATCAATACTCCATGACGTTTCGAAGCAATTTCATCTCCCGATATAACACAGATGAAACCGGTACTAATTAATGCGCTTGCATTTAATCACGACGTGAATAATATTATGCAATTTCTGCGATAAGGAATACGAGCGTATATCTCTAAATCGGCGAGACACTGTAATTTTGTGACATTGTACAAAAGAGAGTATTGTGTTTCGAGCTATTCATTATTTTCCTGTTTTATCGAGAATCATCTGGTTCCGTGACAAAAGTCCATTCGTTCAACGTTTATTCGAAAGTTATGTTTATGAGCAAAATGTCCTTCCTCCTTCCTCTTTCCCCCTTTTTCCTCCCTTAATTTTCTATCGATTTTTGTGCGAGTCAGTATCCAGGGCACGAAAGGATTTAATAGAGAAAAAGATAGAAAAATAGCATCCTCGTCCTTTGCTCTTAGAAAGATGCACCGATAACTTCCGAGAATCGCTGTGAAAAGTTCGTTGATTTCTATGAATCGATGTTACCTCGAACGCAAAATTCCATCGATCGCCACGACGCGACGGATGGATTTCCACTTGGTAAATCGATTGCGTGTCTCTCGTAAATTCTCACTTCCAGTTAAGTGACATTCGCACGGATTTTACATTTGTCAGACTTCGCGATTGTGTTAGTCGACTTACAATTTGTTCAACGTTGAGTGATCGTTTGGGTATTAGTGATTCTCGTGCATCAGTCAGTCTTTCTCCTCGAACGTATTACGTATTTCTTTGCTGAATATTTAATCTTTCTTTATGTACATAGAGAATACATATAATATATATAAAATATTAAAATATTTTTTAACATTTAAGTTGAAGTATATAAATAACATTATTTTATTAAATCTGGAGCAACGGGTTATTTGGACCTAAAGCGAAAATTTTTTAACGATTATACAATCTATACGATTGGTACAATGACGTTCTAAATTATAGGTAAGAAAAACTTCGAACCTTCTTCCAATCACCGTAAGGCAAAGGTTTACTTGCATTCTACACTTTAAACAGGACTTTAGAATTTAGGTGTGGTTTTCATAACTGCAGTTAAGAGTTTTATATAATAAATTAATATTAAATTATATTAAATAAAGATATGAATCTATTGAATTTTCAATTTTTTAATATAATTATCAAGATTTAGTTTGCTGAAATGGCTCATTGGAATCGAAATGCCCTTATTAGGAATGTTTTACGACTTTCAATTTATACGGTGTTTAGTAGATCAATAAATGAACTTTAATTAAATTTATATATCGTTAAACCATATCAAAGAATTTTTTAAATAAATAATTGCACACTGTTTATTGCGTTGACTCGTAACGCTCTTTTATTGTTAATTTTTTGTTGTTAAATTGACATTAAATAAAAAAACCTAATCGAATATACTAAGCATTATCTCATTAACACAAGATAAATGAATGATTATCAGTCTTATGTAATAACGAACAATTAATTAACGAACAGCTAAAGTTGTATCAAACTAATGCTGCAGCACAAATTAAATTTTGCAACTGACAAGATAAGCATTTAAAATATAAAGAGATCTTTGTACATGAATATAGACATCGGCGAAAGTACAAGAGAAAGATAGGAACCGTGCCAATTTTCAAAGAAGATCCCCGAAGACTTCAGATATCTTTGTGCTGCGTCTGCTTTCCTGCCGTTTCTCTCAATATTACAGTAAAAGTTCCTACTACCGTAATATTGATTCAAATGGCAGGAATGCAGCCTAGTCTTCCGGCCTATTTGACGTTATAAAATATTGAAGATTGAGAGCAATACCACCGGAAGAAGCGAAAATTCAAGGACAAGCCTTCCTTTGCCCGCTATTCCAAAAACCTGCTTATGTCTCTTCTTCTTTTTACAGCGAACATTGCAAAGAAACTTGCAGAATTCGATACACAGACAGCACGTGGAAAAGCGAGTTACTGTTGTAACGTAAGTCACACGAGAATTGATGAAAAATGTAAACGAATCGACAAGATGCAGGTGAAAAGTTTTCGGACTCGACGTATCTTTTCTTTAACCCGATGAAATACTTGATAAATCGACTCAAGTTTCCTTTGAGTGCAGTTCTCGAAGGGAAGAAGTTACGAGACTAGCGCAGATGGTACGACCTTTCCGTGGCAACTGTGACGTCAATCAAGTATCTTAGATTCGAAACAAAGCTTTAATTGTTTCTCTATTCGGAGACAACAAATAATTTTGCATTAATATAAAATAATTTTAACATTGAAATATTTTCGAAACCTAAATATTTTTAAACTCTCGGCTTCCATAAATGTATCATATAGAAAATTATTTCTATTATTTGAAAATCGAACAATCTCGAGTTATTTTTTGTATTGAGTGAAACGTTACGCGTGTAGAACAAAGATGCAACTTTGTTGCGAAAAAATCGCATCGTCCAATTAAGAAGATACGAGAAAAGTTGTTCGCATGTTTCACCCCGCGAGACTATTAAATAATTCGTCAGATAACAGCATGCTACAACCGCACGAAGGCTTTTGCTTATTAATTTCTCTTCCCGCGAGGATGATAATTCACGTTGCGCGGTAGCGTTATAGATAATCTTATCTCAAGTGAAGAATAAAAATCAAACGGCTAATGAGTAAAGTTGGCAATTAGCCGAGTGATAATCAACCTAGTAATGTTATGTGTTAATGAGTTACAAACTATAATATTCAATGTACTCTACTGATCAGCAACTATAAGCATTACACAACCGAATATACTTATACATATGCTATTTACAATAATAAGATAATCTAGACCACTATATGGATAAATCAAATAAGCAAGGAAAGGGCCAGATTTTTATTCCTATTAATAAATAATATTTTTATATATGTATATAAATTCTAAATAATCTTTCAGTTATATAAATTGCACGCCGCTTACTATCGGATTTGAAACGCAATCAGATATAAACTGAAACTGAAATAATATTACAATTAAATTGATTATAAATTTGATAATATGCGTGTGTGTGATACTACTAGTATCTTGAGAACCTAATCAAAATCTAAAGAATTTGTATTTATATACACTGAGAAAAAAGTTAACTTGACTAAATGCGTTTAGTTCGTAATGATTATTTAGTTCAAATATTTATATATTTAACAAATTCTTGTAATTTAAAACATGTTATTTGTTTGAATTAATAAATATTTGGTTGAATTAACAAATATTTACTTGACAATTCACCCGTGACTGCTACATTTAGTTGAATCAACTAATATTTTTTGAAACAGCAATTTTTTTTTCTCAGTGTATATACATATAAATACGAATAAGTGCTATTTATATGTATGATATTTATACATATAAATACAACCGATATTTATTATTAATAACAATATGTTAATGCCAGAAAATTAATATTTTTATCAATAATATTATTGCGTGGAAAACGTTTTATATTATAGAATAAAATTTTATTGCAAGGTTGCAACGTGTGAGTGACATTTAGAACAGCGATAATTATTGGACGAATTATGGTTTGTATCGACATCAAATGGACTGAAAGTATTAACAAATAGAACGTATCAACAGTAGTTTATAATAATCACAGTAATTACAAACTGTGCTATTAATTAATATTTGCATGGAGCGTATATTTCACAAACAAAGAACCTCATAGATATCTTATACGCAGCGTGCAAGTTGTTAATTTGCATAATTACTCTATAATCATTTCTCCCTGTAAACCGTTATCATTAGAACTCGCAGAGCGTTGTCAATTTCGAAAGGTGGCTCAGAGTTACACAGAATTTAATAATCTCAGATTTAATAATAGATATACGCCGCATAATTGTAATCCTCTTTAAATATTTGAGTGCTAATCCTCCAAAAGTTGTCGGAGAGCCACGGCGCGCGACAATTCCGCCATAATTTCTGCGGCTACACGCCACGCCGCGCCGCGCCGCGCCGTCTCGAAATTCAAATCGAGCACCGCAAGCGCCTCTGATAATTAGAAAGTTCATTACCCCGACAACGGAGTGACAACGGCAGAAACCCGTATCTCCACTGTTGCAGCTCGACGACTCTATGAGGTCTCTCAGCTTTACCGCTTTAGACTCGCGTCTATCTATATTGGTATCATCGGCAGGTATCCGCCATTGATGGCAAAGCCCACACGCATTGCGCACTATAGAAAAGCATTCTACGTCCTACGACAGAGACTCACTCACAGATAACAGTATCAATTGTAACTTAAAATACAAAGCGTACACAATAAGAAAGGCGATTGCAAATGCCTCATCCGTGAAAAATGTTTTTTTTTTCTTCTTTTGAAACTCAACATTCTTGTCAGTTCTTATCATTTTGTCGCGTTACACAAGCGAAACTCGACTATTTTAGATTTAACGTCAAGACAAACAGGATTATCACGTTTCAGATTACAGCAACGCCACCCGATTCGATTACGCATTATGAGATTTCGCGAAGCGGTGTCAAAATCACACAATATATTCTAGGTACAGGACATGTCCGTAATATCGTTATCGGTTAACGCGATTTTCACGTAACATCTTCATCGTATAAGATACTACAAGCTATATTAGGTTCATTATTTAATGAAATTACAACAGAGGAAAACTCTCTTTTTCTCAATGTATATAATTGACTCACGTGTATTTCTCCATCTGATATTACATATACAAATATGAACACGAGATGCTTGCTTAGAAAAATTTCGTTTTATTTGACAATCAAAGGCAGCGCGTCTCAGTAGACAAAATCGATTTAAATTTGATTAGAAGAACACGTTCCCCAAAATATCTTTTGCCAAATCTTATACGTTTGCGCGTCACATAACTATTAGCGCACATTTCGTATATTACAATCGTTAACATATCGCACTGTCAGTGGCAGCAAGCTTATTCCGTAAAACGTTTACAAGTTGCGACATGCGACGACCGCGACTGGCACAATGTCGTCCCGAGTAATATCATTATTTCGCTGCGCCGTGGAAGTTATTACGGGACACGATATTCACTATTGCACGTCGAACATTCTTCTTTGGATTTATGTCGTCATCGTCGTTTCGCTGGAAATTCCGTCAGAAAAGTTGACGCCGTATATCTGGGAGAGAAAGATAATAATTGGAAAAAATGGTATGACATTTTGATGAATCTGACGAATATCGCACACACGGTCCAACCTCGTCATTATCTTATTCGTTTCACTACATACATTATAGATACCATTTTGATATGCAGTTCGTGAAATAATAGCTGTGGAAATGTGACGTGCTCGTGCGAGTTCACCGGGACGAGAAAAGAAACTTTCTATTTTTCCTTCTGCGAAAGAGGTGACCCACAAATAATGTTGCTAATAACGGACGCCTACGATAAAGCGTACAATTTAAATATCGGGAGTAACCTGAAATTAGCTCTTTAATCTTTCAGCAGTTTATAAAGTGGAGAAATAACACTCAACGCGTCGATTCTACATTTAGATATGAATGGAAAGTCTAATTGCAACGTGTTTTGCGAAATAACCAAGCCACTTTACTCATGAATAAGTAAATTGAGGTAGCGCAATGTGTTACTACTTGGCCTAAGTACACAACCGCTTGATGCTTAAATATTGCGGTAGCATTTGTTACCGTGCGGACCGAAAATGTTAATTACATTCTAACCACAATACCGCCCATGGTTTACCTAAGCATGAGTTTTAATCCCAAGCAATCTTCTGTGTTCAATTCAGACACGAGTAAAGGAAGGTATTAAATTTTGGCCGTTTTTTCGGCTAACACAAGAAGTTTCAAGATATACAAATTATATTAAAGGACTACTTAAACGGAATCAAGTGGTCCGTTTATCTTGGGGAAACATCAAGAACACGAGAGAAATCGTAATTAAAGATAATAAATACATTATTATTAATAAAAAGTTAAGTAAGACATTAAGAAAGCAATATCGGGAAAGTAATAAGGATTGTATTGTTTAAACATTTACAATTTGAATAAAATAATCGTCTCGAATTCTGCTTTTAAATAGCGAATACACTTATGAAGTTATACGTGTTTAAGTACTAATAGTACAGTTTTTATTGCTTAATTTCCGAGATCTTACTCAATAAATTTATTATTTTTAACATATAACGATTTTTTTCTTGTTTCCAATGTTTTTTCGTGATAGACGATACATTTTGGAACTTTTTTATGTTAGCTGAAAAACAGTCAAAACTTAATATCCTTTATATTCCAAAGAAGTTTGAAGTCGTAACATTGACGAGCCTAATTATTATAGAAGCAGACATAACTACTTTTGATCATATATACATCGCGAATTATAGAGTGGAGCACGAAATGTCCCATTTAATTGTCCCATTAAAATTGTACTTTTGAAATATCGAGTTTTTTAACCGTTTGAACAAATATTGTACTCTGTAGAAATTCTCCCTAACAACACAGAGCTCCAGGGGACGTCCTGAGGACGTCCAAAGGACATCCGTACGTCCTTTGAACATCCTAAGGACATCCTCAGGATGCATCCCAGATAAAGTGTGTTATTAGGGCTATTAGGTGAGGTATCACAAGTTTTAATTAGACAGAGATAAAGATGCACTAGTTTGTAAAATGGCGGACAATGAACGGTTAACTTAAAACGTTGATCATAAAGTGGAAGTTATATTCTGTTGGTTTTCATGAAAACAAAGAGTATGGCAGAGACTCAAAGATATTTCCGTGCACGTTACGCAGTTGTACTGTGTGTTATTTGAAGATTTGTGTAGAAAAGAAATCAAATTTAAAAGCGTTATGAGTCAAACAACGATTACGTTAAATATCATTCATTGGCGATATTTTCTGGGATTTATTCATTAATTTTACTCCTTTCTATACTGATTTTGTTAAAAATAAATGTATTCTATACATAAAGCAAATGGTGTGACACTTCACGTGTCCTGCATTTCACATACTGGTGTATGCGGCTTCACTTACGACCCAATTTCGATGATACACGTGATGTCACACTTTACAGAATTTCCACGAAATACAGAACTTGCTCAAACAGTAAAAAAAAAACCAGAAAAAACATACTCCACAAATATTATAGTTTTAATAAGATAATTAAAAGTAGTATGACATTTTGTGTGCCACCATGTATATTAATCGATACGAGAATGGATTGTAACAAAAGAATTATACAACAATCGAAAGCTATCAAAAATGCGAAAAACAATGCAAGGAATAATGCAAAAATTATTCGGAATTTTTCCACGAAAATTTCTTTGTTTTTCACATTCTCTTCCCATCGAAGGCATTGGAACTCGTATAAAACAATGTTACATAGCACGAATTTTCCTCCCTATGGAAAAGGTCGAAGGTAACTCCTGCATGGATATCCCTAAAAAAAAAAAAACAGACATTTCTGTTCCTATTCATGTCAAACAATTACCTCGAACCAGCCCTATAGAGTATAGTAGTTATCTCGTAACACGCCTCGAGCGGCACACAAACGCGCGTTGGCAATCGTGAGAGCTTCCACTGAACGCTGAAATGGCGTTGTGTGTTCCAGCAGCATCCGAACGCGATCAACAATAGCGAAACGAGCGTGGGCGGTACGTCGGGTGCGTGCGGAAGCATCCCGGCGCCCGGGGAGGCTGGATGCAGCAGCAGAGTTGGCAGCAGCAGCGGCGTCGGCGGCAGCGGCGGTGGCACGGGCTCCGGACAAGGCTGCGAACAGGCCCATGGGGGTCCGTCCTCTCATTCACGGGAGAGCCACGCAAAGTTTCGACACGGCCTGCTGCAGCTTATGATCCACACGATCGATCCGCTCCACGACGGTCAGTCCCGCGCCGGTATACCAACTCCACACTCTATCACTCTCGCTTGCAGCTTATGCTTTTCTGTTAGCACGACAATTACTCGTTTCTTTAATGCATGTTCTATGTTTATTCTATTATGTCGCTCGCGCTCGTTCTGCATCTCTCATGCGTGCACACCCGCGTGCGCTTATCGCTCCGTTCGCCGTCATATCGAATACTCACGTTCCACCGCGTCGATATCACGTTCAGCGTCGAAAGCCCGATGATAAAACGGATGTCGCAATTTCGCTATAATTCTACAAAAGTCTGACCTGCTCAATTAAACGGTTATGATGGACGTCGCTTTTGATAACACTTGCAAGATAGTATTCATGTATTTTTCATGAGCTTCGGTATTTCGAAAAATGTGGATTCGTTACATCGGGGAAGATACACATACGCATTTCTTTTGTTTCTTTTTTAATAATAGTGCTTTATTTTCAAACACTTATTCAGAGCTATGAGATATCAGGTTCTTGCTTGCTAAAATAAATGAATGACGTTAAAATAAATGGAGCCATTATTTAAAAAATCAAACCAAATTGAAGCGGTTGCAACGCGAACGCGTAGGAACGGCGATAACGACGAGAATTCCCACGAAATTTCAAAACGAATATTAATAAATGCTTGATCGAAGCCAATTAAGAATCTCTCGCAGCGGAGCGATGGCGAAACGCAACCCGACTAAATTTTTTTTTCTAATAACACAATTTTGTTATGACTTAACGAGGTTTTTGATCATTACTACTACAACCGTTAATTAGCATAGATAACAGCTATTGTTGTCTGTGATGTAATTACGCTACAGCATGAAATTTCAAACGCAATCAATCTATTAGTATGCAAAATCGCGATATCTTGGAAAATACAGTCGCATAATTGTGATGCTGTTCGATAACGTTTTATTTGTTGCATGTTTGTACAATTGATAGTCGCGACGCTTTTATGTAATGCCGCAGGCAAGCTGAACCGACGGGCTTTCGGAAGCTCGTTCCAACGATGTATCTCTGAGACAGTCACAGAATTTCCGACAGCTCGACAGATAAAGTGTTTTTAAATGTAAAACTATGTGAGCGTTTAATAAAAAACCCCGCGGCTTTACGTAGTAGTATAAGTACGTGCTCAAGGCTTTAATCTCTTCGGAAATTCTACTGCGAATAAAATTTCATTCTCGTAACTGAATCGCCGTAAAATTCAAATGGCAAAAGACTCCGCAGTCAACTCGAATCGGCTAATAAATTTGCAACTTTTAATGTGATAAACAAATAATAATTTTCATAAGCTTAGTAAATTAATCTAAAATGAATGCTAATATTTTTAATTTACCATTGAAATGTGCAGTTTGTATTCTATATCATTGTTATAGAAAAGAAATTTCTCTGTGTCGAATGAGTGTGTATCACTGTTTATAATTTTTGCACATATTCATATTAATGTTCATATTAATGCAGAAATCTCGAAAAGCATCGTCTCTCTCTCTCTCTCTCTTCAATTCAAAGAAATTTATTTACTTATTTTATCATATGAAACTGGCATACAATAATGAAACTGGCTAGATATCCAAACAGAAAGAATCAAGCGGAAGCGTATTACTTGGGGAGCTTCTTTGCAGATTCGTTCTAGCCGCATAATTGTCATATTGAAACTTATTGATAGATAGAGCATCGTTCATTCATTGATGTCACAACGACGTCTGAAATGTGTGTGAAATAAGGACGGTGCCCACATTTCAGAAGATGCATGTTGATTTGACAACAACAGTTTCATGAATGACAAACGTAGCTATATAGGTAGCATAGCCTTGCTATATTGAAAGCTTGTTTGTCAGAGATCTACAGTATATATGTCATATCGATCGTGCCGGTAAAGAGCTCTTAACGCACGCCGCATGTTACACTTATTCTCTATATCCCTCGATTTTTTTTTCTATATATTTACAGGGTTCAAGAGGACATAACCATCAATTAACGAATAATATTTTCCATGGAGTTATCCTCTTCCATAAATACGCGAGGCTTTAGCGACGTTGCATCTATGCGCGCTATACTGCAAGCTCGATAAAAACTCCCCCGTGCAGGAATTTTGTATCGAACGCCCTTAAAGCTTGATTGGTTTAAATTTCCACTGTGTTCGGGATGCGTCCAAAAATAGTTATTGATGACGAACGTGATCGCTGGGTCGTGCCTCAGGCTATAGCCGTCCGTTAATAAATAATTCGGTGGAGATTGGAAGCGCGTAGGAAGTCAATGCCATGATACTTTCCGTCCTAAATTATTAGCGTTATCGTCCGTTAACTGTTCGCAAACGTTTAGCACACACATTACGCTCAATTATATCCTTCACGATATTAAATCGAATATTCTCGTGATTGGCATTTAAACGTCTCGTTAGCTCATGCCGGCGTTAAATCAGACTTTGATTTATCTTCTGCACTAAAAGGCCTATTAAATAGACTCGCGCAATATTTGCTAATTAGATTTTAGAAAATACATTTATGGAAATGTTCTCGGTTCTCTCTCTCTCTCTCTCTCTCTCTCTCTCTCTCTCTTTCTCTCTCTCTCTAGCTAAAAGGCCTATTAAATAGACTCGCGCAATATTTGCTAATTAGAAAATACATTTATGGAAATGTTCTCGGTTCTCTCTCTCTCTCTCTCTCTCTTATAAATATTCCCATATATCTAATCCTTTTCACATCGCCACGTATCTGTGGCCAAATATTTTATAACGTAAATGTTTCATACCAAATAAGCTTTTATAAATACGCGATACTCGCGAATGCAAAGTGTTTATCATCATATAAACGATATTTCAACTAAAGGCCCGAATATAGACGTCTTGCATACGCATAAAGCATAAGAAAATCAACCAATCAGAATCTTTTATTTTATGGAAAGAAAGGAAGAACTTTATAAATTGGCTCATTTTCTTATACATTTTGCGTACGCAAGACTCGGGGTAGCCTTAGTCTTTTCTCGGAAGAATAGCCGGACAAATTCTGCTGTAATAGTGTAGTTAAACAACAAAAACTTATTTAGAGTTAATTGCGTAATGTAAATTTTAATTAATTGCCACGTTGAGCCTCTTTCAGTTAAAATTTGAAAAGCACAAATTACAATTGGACTACATAATTAATCAATAAGGATTCCGTCTGACATGTCTGAAATGAAGCTCTTGGCTTCACTTGTTTGCAATTATCGTTCGATATATGATCGGTCATCTTGAACCGCGGCCACGAGCGGATTCTGCAAAAGCGACATCTTTGCACCTGAGTTCTCGAATCCCTAAACTGGCGATTTCTGCGGACGTTGAACAATCGTACCCAACATTTCCGATTATTACGTCAAATCGCGACTAAATAAACCGAGACACGACGGAACAGAATAAAATCTCATTTTATTCAGGGAACGTCAGATGTGTGGGAAAGGATAACAAGGTACGCACTCAATCGCGATATATCAGCTCGATCAGAACGTCGGAGGATTAAGTGCGCGCGATACGACGCGTGAAAGCACCGCTTGGTTCCAGCCGGGGGTCGGAGAATAAATGCGAGTCCATTCCGTGATATTTCTCCCTTGTTCGCGGCTACCCGTGTACATTTATAGATCGAAGCGTGCGCGGGCGCGCGAGACGGCCAACATTATTTTACCGTAGTCCCACGGTGCCGCACATGCAGTATTAACAAAAGCGTTGGAGAAAACGTGATAACATTTCCACTTTCTAAACGAGCCGGATTACGGGATTGGTTGCGATGCAACGGCTCAGATTTCCGCTCGTCCTGCTGAAAATGCCGTTGTTACGCGCGACTGTGAGCCTTAGCTCGGTGTTCCGGACAGAATCTTGCACATCAATCTTGCACTGATAAACAGATAATGAATGAAATAGAACGCTCAGTGCGTGAACAATTGCGCGAGAGAGACGAGGAAAATCTCTACAGAATGTTGGTTAAAGCCGACGTGTGATATATCATTTAAGTTTGTTTTATAATTCTGATTATTATTGTTAATCCCGATGCAAACAGCTAATTATTATACACATTATTTAATACATTGCTCATTTCCTGAGTATTTTCG
Organism: Trachymyrmex cornetzi; assembly: GCF_001594075.2. Classification (NCBI taxonomy): domain Eukaryota; kingdom Metazoa; phylum Arthropoda; class Insecta; order Hymenoptera; family Formicidae; genus Trachymyrmex; species Trachymyrmex cornetzi. The sequence goes on from NW_017300267.1 coordinate 1,710,933, forward strand.
GTGCCAAAGGTGAACGGAATTTTTGGGAAAATACGGGCTTGCTGTTGACAACAAATGCCTCTCTTTGTTAGGCCCGTGTATGCACCATTAATATGGATCGACTCAAAAATAAGGACAGCTCATATATATCAACGCTCAGTAGACAAAACGCGGGCAGTGACGGGTGGCAGTCTGCGCGAAAGAGGGCTGTCTAATTGATGGTTCTTTTCAGTGGCGCGTGACCTGACCCATTTGTGCGATCGTCTTCGGCTTACACAGTACGTACACATACAGTACGAAATCAATCCTATACGAGGTTGCCGGGTTCTGAGGTTAGCTCGTGGATTAAGATCTCTATCAGCCGCACCGCGCGAGAGCCTCTCTCTATACTTAATTTAGAGCGGTTAACAAACGCCGCGAGAATTCGTTTGAAAGCCATAGAAAGGGTTAGATATGCGGTCGTTTTTAAGGATAAGCTGTGCGATTATCCGATTAGATCGATCCGATAATTCCAAGAGCCGAAAAATGGTTCCAGAGAAGAAAAGATTTCCGGTGCGATGACACGTTTGGGAAAGTTTGTTCTCCCGCAATTTTAGCGAAAGTGTTCATTCGAAAGTAACAATAACTATTAATTATGAGAAGCAATTATCGGGAATTATTGCTAAAGAGATTGCCATTAAAAATAACACTAGTTTAATTACAGCTAAAAATTATTTTGGATTAAGTGAGGTGTTTCTTATAGATTTTTGGATGCTGAAAACGATATTCCACAAACTAAATTTTAGCATATTAAATTTCCGAAATAATTAAATTTAAAAAATGGCTTTTGTAATATTTGAAATTTTTTTGTAAAAAGAAATTAACATTATATTAAAATTCTGATTGGAAGTCATAAACGTTATTGTTTATTCCCTTTAAAATTATATTTTTTATTTTAATATCTTTTTTTAGTCATTTTATGAAGGATTTAAATGGAGTTTTGCTAAGATAACAAATTTTTCGCCTATGGCTTTTGATCAGAATTTCAATGTAATATTTTTTTACAAAAAGATTTCAAACATTACAAAAAGTCATTTTTAACATCATTAATCCTCAATTATTTCGAAAATGCAAAGTGCTGATGAAATTTGGCTCGCGACATTACAACATCCAAAAGTCCATAAGAAATATCTTGTTAATTCAAAGCAACAAAAAACTTTTTATAAACTGATGTGATGTAACGCAGTTTGTCGCAATTGTGAATATGATTGCGGAATTTCGTATCGCAATTCATCCGACATAGCAATAAATGTTAGCAATACTTGATATTACAAGATATCGGAGAGGATAGGCGATGGATAATCGATCTATTGCAGAAGACACAATTACCCACCGATATTATATACGTACCAAGCAATTCCGCCGATAAGTTGTGGATTTCGATAAGTCACTCTCGATATATTCCCTTCACTTTTCTCTGCAATGATTGCATTTCGTGCTTATTACGTGTACACCATTGCCATCACATTTTCATCAAATAAAACTCTCTTTTCGAAAAGTTAATTTTGAACGTACCACCCTTAATTCTTACAAATTACAGAAGATTAAAATTATAATTTACGTCGACATATTACCTTTTTTTTTTAAAAAAAATGTGTGGTAATTTTTGGAGTTATTTTGAAATCATACATTATTGAAGCGCGATGTGCCATGTTTACTGTAAATTTCAGCCCTTTTTTTCCGCGAATCGTTTTCGCTTTAACTCATAATGCTCGCACTAGTTTACAGGACGTTTTTACCATGAGGTGAAAAAAAAAAAAAATACGGGAACGACGTTGACGTGAGAACGTCCGGATTATATCGCACGAAGCGCTGCGGCCATTCGGCTCGGCAGCATGTTAATTCTCATCATCGATCTCCCTCGAGCTGCCGAGAATGTCCGAAAACGAAATGAAAGTCCGTATATTTGCCCGCTTCTCTATGATAACATTGACCTTTTTACGCTATTTTATAAAGGAAATTCTGCACGGAAATATGATCTTAACGAGCGTAATTAAGGAATAAAAAGTTTACGACAGTCTTTCTATAAATTTACAAAGCTTAATAGCTAGACACTAGTTTATTTAAAGTTTAAGGGATCTTAGTTGTGATTTTCATTATATTCCTTCTTTTTTTTTTTCTTTGTAAGATCGCTATAATACGTGGCGAAGTGAATTACTTCGGTGGAATCAATTTGGTTTTTTTCTATCAGCTTTTGTACTATTCATTTCGCGCCTCCTTTACCACGACTGAAATGCCTCGTCCAGGACGCTACGGTTGACTCGTATCACTCGAAAATACGGCACGTAATATCCCAAGTGATGCCTGTTCGATTTCCCGTTCGAGTGATACCACTCGAACGTGTACGTGTCACTTCAATCCGTGCGGCCATCTAATCCCGCGATATAGGCCACTCACCCAAACTTTAGAATTACCAATAGAATTGTAAATCTACCGATACGTACAGATAGATAGTGTAGCGATTTATTACATGGAACTGTAATCGGTACTACTTCACGACTACGTAAAATGTTGTATAGTTGACAACATCGTCCTTTTAAAATAGCGAGATGGTTCCTCTATTCGTTTGGTTCGATATATTCCTAAAATATAAATTTTTTCTTCCGCGGAGAGATAGAAAATACGCTCCTCGAGTTGCATCTCAATTCCTAAAAATTGCTCAATGTTCGATAAAATACGGGAAAGGTTATCATAGGATACTCGGTCACATCCGCGAATCCACGCGGAAATAGCGCGGTACAATCTCACACGACTCCATACATAGCGTTCTTTTCTTTCCACCTACATATCCGTCACGAGGCGTCGCGAGGCGTTCATAACGGAAGCACGTCATTAATCTGGATAGCGTGGGAAACGTTCAATACCACGATTTCAAAAGCTCACGTACACCTTCCCGTCCTCGCGAGGAAACAGTGAATTCTCGGTGCTTCTTCGCCGCGTATAATAGTCCTACTTGGAATAGATCCGCGTGTGATGTTTAATTCCGCTGGCATCTTTCGCAGCATCCAGACTCCCGATCGCGAAGGAACGGGAAAAAAAGATTGAGATATCGAAAAGCGGGATGCGTTTTGCCAGCAGTTGGCGCGATGGTGATGACGATGGCGTCGCTCACTGGTTGGCTTCGAATAAATTTGCGGGTCTCGTTTTGAGTATATCCTGAGCGGTGGTGAGTGGCGAGTGTGTATCGGGACCCTGACCTAGAAACCAACGCGTATCGATCGTAACTAGCGAATCCGCACTTGGGGCTTGCCTTCCTTTTCCCTTCCTTTAACTCCGACGCTTTAACGTCATCCAGACACCACTCGAGATAATGCCGACGACTGCGACCACGGACCGCTGTTTCTACAACGCTCTCGGACCAGCTGTTTGTGCACCGTTGTGCCATCCTCATCCCTCACAAGTTTTTTTCTTTCCTTTTAAAATCTTGCTGAAAAAAGAATTTGCATATTCTCGTTATTTACAAGTACGATTGTAAGATGTTTCCAATCAACTAAAAGGATATCATGTTTTAGTTGAAATAAAACTGAATTGAGCGAGGCAGGTTGCATGCGCCTAAATGTATGTGAAAGCGCATTGCACAATTAAAGAAAAAAAAAACTAAGGTTTCTGATGAATATATTATTATACAAATCGTACGAAGGTATTAAGTTTATTTATCGCTTGTAACACGCCTTACAATTTTATAGTATCATCCTTTTTATCATTAATCAGTGATGCAGTGCGGTGTTACATTGTTGAAACGTTTTTAGACTAATTAGCATACTCTTCTAAAAAAAAGTTGCTCGCCACGATTGATAATGAGGATAAACGAAGAGATAGACGCAGTCAAAGTGTAATCAACTTCTTTTTCCGGGCACTAGAAACTAATCTAGGAGCTTAAACAAGTCTCATCGGAGATTACGAACTCTACCATGAATTAATAGGGATATCTGACCATAAAATTTTGTAGTTGCAGAGATTAATACGAGCTATAAATACGAAAGAGAACAAAAGATGACGTAGAAGATTTTTTTTGTGAAAAAAGAAAACAATCATTCAATGCATTAAACGTTCGATTTATATCAGGTGCAATATTAGATAATCCTAAATATTACTAGTAATACATTCCTAAAATTTCGAGATGGGTATGCAAATAAGAGAAGGATACTCACGCTATGATAAAGAATTAAAAGTACTATGTTTACATTCTATTTTACGTCGTCATATGAACGATCACAAGAAGAAAGCTGTTCACTTCCACCTGATAGATTTCCTAGTACATAACGTCTCTAGAAATGAAAGTTATACAGAACTTAGTTTATATAGCGCTTGACAATTACATTAGTAGGTCACAGATGTATCAACCTGTTTGTTAAACTTTATTATTCGTTTTGTTACGATTGGTATGATATTATCCGCTTTATTCTGCACTGTATAGTCGTCGAATTATTTATCATCAGATTACATACATATATATGCAAATAATATTTTGCGCAAGCATTATTATACGCACAATCTTCTATGCAACCATTCATATTATCGACTATCTCTCAATGCGATATATAATAATTAATTTTATATAATAATTCTAATAATTAATCTTTAAACATCAAAATCGTCCTTTCATAAAGCTGAATTATTAATAGGACATTTTTTTTATTAAAGGGATATAATTTATCAGAAAATTCATATAAAAGCTTAATCGAATAGAGAAGAGTAAATTCATCTCTTTAATTCATGTGGCATTAATACGAATATTTTATATTCTAATGAAAAATTCATATTATTGGAAGATATAAAATGTATGACTGAAAAAATCAACAATATATAGATTAGACATTTGGTTTGACATTTTGCGAAATAACGGGCACGTTTTTTCGCCGAAAATCAATAAAATTTGCGGTGATTTCTGTGTATCCCTGCGGTTTCTGACCAAAGGCGGCGCGCGGATGCGAGCAATCAATCACGTCGGATTTTGCATTAAAATTACCTAGCACCCACGCCTTAATCGCTTACACGCGAGGTAGTATTCGATACCTGCTGACAACGAAAGACCCCGGTTAACAGAATCGATCGATTCTTAGTCAAAGTGTTTGGCAAAAGAAGCGCGGCATCGATTTTGCTGAGAGTTCTTGTGGGGTGCATCGAAATGACGAGAGAGTAAGACTGTAACAGAATGTAAAGGGCAAGGGTCTCGGTGCAATCTTCAAGTGCATGGCATGAGGACAATCGCAATAGTTGATAAAACATTTTTTTAATCACATATTTAATTTTTGTTATATATCAATTTTCATATTTAACCTTCTGAGGACCGGCATGTTTTTGATCGACTTTTTTTATTTCAGGGGCTAGAACTTTTTTGTCAATGTCATGGGGTTGAATGGCAAAAAAGATGGCACCACTCGAGTCCCTAAAGGGGCCTCCGGTCTTCTACAGGTTAAAATTCATGCTTTTTATTTTTGGTGATTTTTTTCTTTTAATACTTACATATCATTTTGTTTTCGATAATTTTTTTTCTTCTAATGTTTCTTTGAATGGAAGGCTAGAAAATTTTCTCAGTTACGTAGCCGGTATCTACTCTCAGACTATAAAATAGCAGGAGCAAACGATAGAGCAAGTACTCGAAGTTGAGTTTAATTTTCTGTATAATTCGTTAAACGGGGCCGGATGACAGCAGAACTCATTATCCCCAGCACTACCGTGACCATTTCGAATTTAAAAGAAGATTACCCTGAGACGAGTTATTGAAATCTGACGGAAACGAGTTATTGAAACCTGTGCTGTCTCAGTAAGGAAGATGCCGTTTCTGATCAACTTGGTCGATGCTTTCAGGAATTTAATGGTTCTTGATTTAGGTGACTTTCTGTGGAATTTGAACTTATAATGACAATCTACGTTGTCGAACCTTCTTCAAAGGTGAGATGTATTATATTATTATTAAGAAAAGTGCGAGGATTATATATATTATGACAAATCCCGGTTGTTTTTTTTATTAACCGCGTGCGTGCAAATGAGATATAATAGAAATTTTCTATTAAATTACTTTTTGAACAAATTTATACATAAACATTTATTTATTCTGTTATAAAATTTGAAATAAAATATAGGTGGAAATACTGCAATTTTTAGAACAAATTAGAATTTGTTTAAATAAAAAAATACGCTATCAATTAATGTTAACAACTTCGGAATAATTTCAATTTGCTTAAAATATTCGATTATCCATTGATATCTAATTCCAGTCGGATATATAATTAAACTTAAATCCTCTTAAAGCTCTTTTTCTATTCGCTCGAATGACGTTACGCTCGATTTGGCGAATCAGCAAAATGCGAAATCTGTTAACATAGTAGCTATTATTTCACCACGGGGAACAGGACTCCCTTTGTCAGTTTTCCACCCATAGTCTTTAACTATGCACGAATTCCTCGCTGTTGGACAACTATAGAAAACGTTTCCAACAGACATGTCACAACTTTCGTACATTATTCGACACTTTTCTCATTCTCTATAGCTGATGCTTTTAATGGTTTATAAAGCAGGCAGTCCGAGTAAACGCGAATTGATTGAGTTTTGTGGGTTAACAGGCAGTACCTTGTCGAGCCCGCTTCTATATCACGTCGACCTACCAACTCCGATTTTCGACGTTCCCGACTTTCCTCCATCTTAAAACTAGTAATCGACTGTGAATTTAACAGATTGAGACACGACAGTTAACCGACATTCCTCGCCATTTCTTCTAACCCATCCTTCCTTCCACCCACTTCCTTTTCCCGGCTTCCCATTTTGCTCCGGGCAGCTTCGGGGTCGATACTACTATCGCACTTTACTTTCCAGCCCTGGGCTCTTTACCTTTCTTTCTCGCCTTGTTCCCACCTTTGGGAATGAAGGCCACTTACTCGAGCTTTTTCTCTTTGACCTACTGCTGGCATCGACACGCAGATCCGTAATCCCTTAGCACGAAACACGATAAGCAGTGAGTTACTCTTTCAAGATTTACGCCACGGACACAGCAGTGATCATGGTTCGGTCAGTGTATTAGATCATATATATTATATCGTGATCGATTTCGAACTAAGCTCAAGTCTTTGATCTCTTAACGGTTTGTTTATAAAAAAATATTATCGCAATATGACGTTGCTCACGCGAAGTGACCTTTCGCTATCGCACTTGTATCTTTTTATAAACTCGCAGAATGTTAAACTGTAAATGGTTGAAAAACGATATCATTTTTTAAAACAAAACCTTACGTATTTGAAACAGCTTTGAAAACATAGATGCATCGTGGATATTTTTTATCGCTTTCACGTAATTATTTTTTTTTAATTTTACGAAGCATCGTACGAATGGATCTATGTATGTTATGCATCGCGGGGAGGTTCAATTTCTAGAATAAAAAAAAACTGGATATATACGCAGACAGGGCGTTGCATATAGAAAGCCGAAATAAATAACAAACCGCGTCGTCGCTGAAAATGACTATTCTATTTCCGTATAATACCGAATTTCAGTCTCTTCACGCTTTTTTTTTACTCATCTACTTTTGACCTGCAGCGGCAAAAGTTCGCACGAGCTGTGGTAACCGACGTATTTGGAGCAGCTCACAACTAGTTCGCGAAAACAGATTGTTATAGTTAGTTACTTCACGATATTTTCTGACGAATGCATTTTGATGATGACTTGCAAAGTTGCTTAAAATATATTCCGACTGTCAAATGATACGGAAATCTTGGAAAGTTCTGAAATAATTTTATTATAAACTCAGACTCATGATAATGACTGAATAAATAAATATAAATATAATTGTCTATAAAAATATAGATAATGAATGAATAATTGTAAAAAACGACAAATATACGAATCATATGCAATTCAGGACGCAGAAATAAATTTAATACATAAAAAATTTAATTATATAATCATAATGTTTCGCCTTATATTTCGAAATAATTTACTTATTAGATTTGTTTAGTTATTTTTATCATGTATAAAAGAATGTAAAAAGGGTAATACAAAGTCTGTGAGAGATTGTTTGAAGAAATGAATAATTGATAATTTCCTCTTTTTTTACTCCGTATTTTTAGAATCTTTTTTTCTTACGATGTAATACAATGAAAAATGGATATCCGGTCTATATACGGTTGAGTGAATGGGGCAAGTCATATATGATTATACAAATTTGTCTTTCTTTATTGCACTTAAGGATTATTAATAATTTAATTGTCGTCAATTAGATACGATAACCAGTAAATGATTTATTTGTCACATTGTGAAATCATTTCGCTCTCACCGAAATCACTTAAATCTTACTGAATTAAGTATTTCCTATCGCACGTACGATTCTACTTCTCGTTTATTAATGAAGGTTACCAACGAACGTGAAGGAAGAACCTTACGATCACGAAAAGGTTTTCACTCAGAGAAATAGATAATGTCGCGATTAATCGACTACTTGTTGAAATAACGATAATTCCTTTTAGCGGTAAGACCATCAAGTTCTCGAATTCTCCTCTCAAAGCTATCTATAGAGCATGTACATCCTAAATTATGCATAATCTGTACACATGGCGCACTGTGGATTGTATATAACGGAAACGGACGTGCATCATCTATACATATACAAATGTCCTGTTCCTACATGTATTTATATTTCATGTCCGCTTGTTTAGAGCATGCTAAATTTATGATAATAATTATCCGCATTGGACTAAAATACGAATTAATTTTAACAAGTCTCGATGAGCTCGAGAAATATAAAAAAATATTGTAAGTTTATTCCCGGGATAAAATTACACTCTTCTATAAAATTGAATGCTTTCTCCCTGTAAATGGAAGCTCGCATTCATATCTTATTCCTTTCAATTTTAATCTTTACCTTTAATATACTTCTCATATCTTTCATCGCGTGGCGCGAATGCATTTCTATGCTCTGCTGCATGTTGCACATCACTTCAGAAGTGAAATTAGAGACCTCTACGCAGCAAATTTTAGTACACATATTATATGTATGTATCACTAATCATATAATATTTTATATAGCCAGAAAGAACGCTTTACTCAATAGTATACACAAAATGTTAACATTTCAATATTTATCAATTCTTAAATTCTTATGTTAGGAAGAAAATTTTGAAGAGAAAGACATTTTCTCTCAATTTTTAAACAAGAGTACACATTTAGAGATTTTAATATTTAAACAAAATCAACTCTCCTATTTCGCATGATAATTTTTTATTTTTGACAAATTTTGTAAACAATATTTATATTAGATATATATGTATTGTATATGCATGAGATTATTTTATTTTTAAATTAATATTTTGATTATTGTAATGAAATGCATACTTGGTTGTAAAATTTTTGTATAATGTTATTGAATAAAAAGATTGAGTTTTGTTTTTTTTTTTGCACGATGAAGAATTGACGTTTGCATTTGCATTGCAAGCCACTAACATGATAGATTAATAGCGTTTATAAAAACTTGGGAAGGACGCTGACAGGCTGGATAGATTTTAGATTCAAACGTCTTCTAAGTAAATTAATGAATCATGTTGTTCTCTTAAGGTTGGAGATTGTAGAAGTAAGTCCGTAGTACATATATCTTGACTAAAGCGACATTGTACAGTATGTACGTTTTGTAGAATTAGCTAAAGGGTAGAACGTAGCTGCATGCAACGAACTTTAATGTATTTTGCGATTATCTCAAAGTTGCATTTTCAATCTCGCCGATTTATACTGAGATTTTCTAACATTGTAGAAATCGACAATACAAATAATGAAGAAGTTTTTGATATGCGATTCACGCAGATGGACGTTTTGTAAATGTCTTGCGCTCGGTCTGGCGTAAAATAAGAACAGAAAACGTCGAGTGGAAACGACATTTTCTTATTGTCTGATCGCAATCGGAAACTCGACGAAGCGCGGAATTTGTTGCGAGCGTTGTAAAATTTCCTCGAACGTAATGAACCTACTCCGATATAATATACGGTGACATTAATGTACATAGTAGTAAACCCAAGTCAATATTTAACAAAACAATTCAGACACGCTATAAACGTTGTAATTAGCGTGGTCAAACATGATCTAACATCTATGCGATGTATCTATACTTTTTGTGCGTAATACAGTCACTCCAACGCCAAAATTATTCCTATGTTTATAATTGTCAAATTTCTTAAGTATCTTTCAATGAAACTATACTCGTTTATTGCTCATTAAACATAAATCGCATCACAACACTTACTTGACTGATATAATCAAATACACTTGTTACCGACTAATATACAGGGTGTCCCGACCTTTTTTGCCAATCACTTTTGTGTAGATAGAGTGGACTAAACTGAGTCGAAAAGTCCTTTACCATTTTGCAATTTTCGCAATAGTTAACAAGATATTAATTACTAAAAATTGCAAAATATTGAATAATTTTTTACTCAAATACTATCAACTTTACAAAAAAACTGCAAGTGACAAAAATTATTTATTTTCTTCTCATAAAGTTTTGAGAATTTTTTTAGAATTTTTTATCAACTTTTTAGTACTGCATTTTCTTATTTTTATCAACATGAGAAAATACGATATTAAAAAATTTTGAAAAAATTCTGAAAAAATTCTCAGAACTTTATGAGAAGAAAATAAATAATTTTTGTCTCTTGCAGTTTTTCTGTAAAGTTGATAGCATTTGAGTAAAAAATTATTCAAGACCAATATTTTGCAATTTTTAGTAATTAATATCTTGTTAACTATTGAGAAAATTGCAAAATGGTAGAGGACTTTTCGACTCAGTTTAATCCGCTCTATCTATACACAAGTGATTGGCAAAAAAGGTCTGGACACCCTGTAGACATTTGTGTAAAATTAAGAATTGAAATCTCTTATTGCTTCATGTTCGAAATCGCATAAAAATTGCATTGCGAAAGAACGCCATGCATTTTTGTTGTAAATTCGACTACGAGATGATCGCACAGTTAAGAGCTAATGCATCGTGCTTCTTCTCATTAAACTGCATCTCTGGTACTGTTCAGGCAAGGTGGACGAGAAAGCGACGCAGCTGCATGCGATAGCGTCACTGAAGGTGCTGCTGGATGCCACCAGGCCGCATAACGGCGCCGCGACGTCGACCGCCGCCCATTACTCCGGCGCATCCTCGAAGGAGACGACTCTGCAGCTGCAGCAGGGCTCGCAAGGCACCACCACCACCACCACGACTACGACGACCACTGCCGGCACCACTGCTGGTATTCAGGAACTTCCGAACGGCGGTATCGCCGCCGGTCTGGACGCTGGACTCGATTCGGTAAATATACAAGAAGCACTTATCACGCCAAAAGTCCGTGCGACTATATCTATCGGTTAATTTTTATTCATCATTTTAGTATCGTTGTCTACATTAGGATTATAAATCTTTAATCCTCAACCACTCAACGAGACTATAAAAACTTTACCTAATAAGTTCTAAAACGTTCTGTTTAAAGTACAGAATGTGAGTCTTCTTCTTATTAATACGGGAACGTTCAAAATTTTTTCATTTACAATTTGAGATTTCATAATATTATAATCGTACAATTATCTAAAAATTTTCGTTTGGCTCCAAATAACCCGTTGCTGTAATCGAGGGTTAAGCAAGCAGATGATTAAAAAATTGGTAGGTGGAGTAGTCAGACTACTTCAAAAATATTTTAAATTTATAGTTATATTTTTTAATAGTATTTTATGTAATTTAATTAATTATACCTTTACAAGAAGAATGTAAAAATATAATGAACTTTAAGACTTCTAGGCATCTCCGCAATGGGCAATACTTTATATTTTCTTTTTCCAAAAGGTTTAAGAAAAAACCCACACTTGAAATACTATAGTTACCCCCCACTTATACTCACTTAAAAGTTAAAACTTCGTATAATGATTTTATATAATGATTTTTTTGTATCTTTCTAAATTTTAATACACAGAACTTATATGATTTTGTAAATGTAGCGAGAAATAGCGAAAAACGTTAGTTTGTATCGTTTAATAAAATTGATTAATGTGTCCCCGAGTTATAAATGATTCTCTTAACTCTTTATTTCTGCAAGTGAAGGAAAGAATCGCGTATACGAGTAGAAGAATCTACGATTCGATTCGTTACAGAGTGTACCTCGATTCGAGAGATTGGAATAGTTTCGGCATTTCCCATGCTGCGCACCGTCGTAAAACAAAGAGGCCGAGAACACGTTGATTGGAATTTGTCGTTCCACTTTTCTTGACAAAACGTTCGATTTGTTGGCAGTGTATCTGTCGTTACGTTTCTCGTGACTCGTTTGAATACTTACTCTTTTCCGATGATCCTACAAGAATATTTCAAGAGAAAAATAACTTCCAACCAAGGATAAATTAGTACGATAGGCTAATTTTAGGATTAGTATAACTTTGCAATGGCTGTCGCGTTCCTCAGAGCACGCGTTGCAAAAGGGCACGTTAGTTCGATATCGTAACGTTCTACTTTCCATTGTGAAATGTTTGCTTCTATCACGACTTGGATATCCTGAATTAGAATAGGCAGTTTAATTCCCACAATACTACGAATCACGCGAAGTAATCTTTTTTAACTGGCACGTCGAACGTTGTTATGGATGTAATATTTTATATTATATATTTTGAAACTTCTCCATTTTATCGTAGATTTTCACTAGTATAAAACTAGGACGGTACAACTTTAAAAGTCAACATTTTATTTATAAAGAAAAACTAGAATACGTTAAAAGAATCAACATGAAATCAAAATGAATTAATCAAAGTGTATTAAACAATAATAAATTTAAGTAGGATATTAATGCCACAGTGCTTACACGGTCCTCTTTAAATAATCCCGTTTTTCATCAATTAAGGTTACTTATTGAAACAAAATTTAAAACAACAATGTTACTTTCTATTTAGCTGATCAAACATGCGTGTCCGTAAACGGTCCGCAGAGTAATAAGGATGAGTCCCCAGAGTAATCAAAGTTAGCTTTACGCTCGGAGCCTTAACGCGCAAGAGTATAAATCGGCACAGTGTTCATCCATTAAGTCTTATCAGGACAACCGCAATTTTCACCCGCGAACTTGGTGATCATAAATCAAAGTGTCGCTCGATATTTGTCGGTTTCGAACTTTAAAAGTTCATCCAAGGTTATTTCGACTACGTCGAAATCGGTCGCACAGTGTCGCGTCGCGCCATTACAAGGATGAAATACGCGAAAGTAAGTTCATACTTCGGCGCATCTCTTTCGCAGAGAAATTCGATCTGATCCGGCGAATCCGCGCGGATCCTGGCACGATTGTTGTCAAAAGAAGAAAAACGAAGGTCGATGGTCAATATAAGTTCTTATCTATCATTTGACGCGTTATTCTCGCAGCGGAATTTTTTTTTGTCATTTTCCCTCAGGGAAAGAACGACTGGCGAACAATCGATACAATGGGAAAAGTAAAACCGCAACGAGCGATATTACTTGTCTGAACTTCCCCATTGCTCATCAGATGATATCGTGTAGGACTTTACCTATCCTGGCGCGGACAGAGATAAATATTCAATAATTCTTCCCGACGACACGTCGCGATAGGAACGCATATATTCGAAGACGTCGCATTATCCTGGCCTCCAACTTCGACAAACCGTTTTATCGCTCCCCATCTCGTCTTCGATGTCTTTTGCAGTCTTTGAAAGATTCTAAAGAGGCATCGCGAATTATAGACCCGACAACGAATGAATAGAAATCCCATCTTTAAGTCACTTAACACTCAGTTAAATTTATGATACTTTAAACGTACAAAAAATAATCCACTATTTTTTATGGAATTATTAAATATTTATTGTGAACACTGATATAATTCAATCATAAAAGTGATTCCCATTATTTTTCAATATTTTTCCTCAACTTCTAGGCAAGTTATAGATTTCAGTTCGATAGAAATATTGGTCTTTATTTGTGATTCATCAAGTCTTTTTTTTATTTCTTTGATATTTGTAAATCTTTTGTCAAATAAAAGATGCTGCATCAATCAGAACAAATAATAATCTAAAAGCACTATGTCTAATGAGTATTCCGAATGCAATAAAATATTCGAATCAAGTTGTAATAGTGTATCCTTGATCAATTTCGCCACATAAATCTAAATGACAGTACACCTTGAATAATAAAAATTGATATTAAAATGTCGAAGAAATAAGAAAATGACTTGATAAATTCATTGCACGTAAAGAACGATCTTTCTATTGAATTGGAATCCTATAACTTATCTCGAAGGAAGAAATTATTGAAAAATAATAAAGATTACTTTCGTAATTAAACTATGTCAGTATATTTCGATAATAAATATTAAATTTTATTAAAAAATGTGGAACGTTTTTTATTTGTACATCTAATGCGTAAACAGATTGATTTTTAATTATGATGCAACGTAAATACTAGATTGACTTTTAATTACGATACAAAATCAATTTTCGCTAAAATGCCGAATATTTATAATAATATATACACATACATTAATTTTTGTTTTAATTAAAAAAAAATTGTCTCGAGTGGCGGCAAAGCGAATCAGTCGTCGCAACAAATCGCCATGCCGTGCACGACCTCGATTTAAATCGATAGTTTGCGTCGTGTCATTTTCTTGCGTCAAACATTCGAGCTTTTATCGCCACATTAACATTTATCTACGGCGCGAGATACTCGCTTAAAAAATGCATCGCATGTAAGCGTGACACGTTCACCGTATCGAATCTTATCCGGCATCGCCCTTCACTTTTTACGATTCTTCGACTAAGATCAACTCAGGCAAATCTGATTGAATCAGCCACGATATCCTGCGAGTTTCCGTTGAAAAGATATCGCAAAATTGTAAGACGTCGCAACTTTTAGTACGCAATTCTATTTTAACGCTTTTCGTAACGTTACTTGGTTATAACGTAGAAAAGAGATATGAGTCGTATATGACCCATAAAAATACATTTTTTTTACATTATTACAAATAAAATTTTTTAATTAAAAAATTATGTAATTTTAATACTTTTTATTTACGATAATTAATTGGCATTTGTTAATTAAAATATCGACAAATGTATATGTAGTGATTGAATATGTAGCGTTTGAGGAAAGAACCGTCCTTTGATAAGAAATTAATTTTAATCGAAAACAGAAATTTACTTTACAATTCAATAGAAAATATAGAACACAATGTGAATAAAAATGATTTAGATTACTTACCAGCAAGTATTTACTCACTTAAAATGTCGTGTAAAAGAGACCGCGCTTTTGCCGGCCGGAAACACTTCCACAACAATCGCTGTGATATAAAAGAACTCTGGTATAATTGTTCTTGCACCAATCGTCCTTATAACGACGCAAAGGGAGATATCAGAGAATGACGAAACAATTTCCCCGAGCGATGCATAATCGTCGTTGCATTTCGGAGAGCTACTCTGCGGAAATATAAATCGGAACTTGACTATCCAGAGTTCTCTCGAGGATATTAGTCGGTACTGGCTGGTATCGTGGTGTATGGACGGGGCGGCGAGTAGTCTCAGGCGGCTTTGTCCTAAATGAGCGGAGAGAGGGCCTTTTCATTTTGAATGCATCGGAGAATCTGGGTCAATGCTGCATCCCACTTATCCATTGCGCGTTTCCAGCCCCGCGCTCTTCCCACGAATAATCGGAACAAAGTCACCAACCCTGCAGTTTTCCACGGAAGTTTGCGAATTTGTGGGAACGAGCACGATGCGCCTGAAAAAGCTCACACGATGATTCGGTCCAGCAAGTAGTCTCGTTAAGTTTACAACAGAGTGATGAGATTCTAGAGATTAATGGTCCCCGAGAATTAAGCGAGGCAGAGACGACTTAGTTCTTTTATCTTCTCAAATTTCGCAAAGCTTCCGATTCTTGTCTTAATTTGCTTCTCAACATTTAAAATATAATTTATTACTTGCAGTAACATAATTTATTCCTTCGGTATACGGATTATTTAGTTGTAAACATGAGAATAAATCTCATACATTAACTCGAGCGACTATATCATATTTAGCAAACACAGTTCTTTAATGTCAATCTCCGCTAATGTACAAACATTTGAAACGAGAATTAGTCCAGTATACAAGAACCTATACTTATTTCATTCTTGAATATGAGTGTGTTAGAAATGATGATACTTTACATTACAAGCTTTGCGGCATTGTATCGTGGTTTGTTCAAGAATAACAGAAAGATACTTAGCAATCAACTAATTATTAAAAAGATCTTTGAGCTTTATATTTTTAATAATGCATGTAAACCTTTTATTCGTATTCTTTAGAATTACAATGAATGTTTCATTCTAAGCATCAACTAAATAAATTTGATTTGCAAGTATTTTAGACTGGAATTAAATGATAAAAAACGTGATTCCAAGAGAAACCTATTTTCTTAAATATTTATTTACAGGGCGAAGAGGATGAACCTCCAGAGGCCTTGAACATGGGCTGGCCAAGTAGTCCAAGAAAAAGGCTAACATACATTTTAGTCGCGCCAATCTTATTTCCTCTTTGGTTGACGTTACCGGATACGAGAACACCTAGAGGTAATCAATGATTGTCTTTCAATATCTATCATAAAAGTTCGAGCAACCTATAATAAATTATTTTTCACTCAGGTGGACATCTTCCGATTTCTAATGTTGTTTTTTTCAATATATTTTAAAAGTTTATATACGTAAGATATAAGATATAATATATATATATATTATATATAAAATATTTTTTTAATTTAAGAGATGCTAGTGTTTTATAATGTTTTTAATAAAATAAAGACAATGTTATTCTCCCTATTAGTGACTCTCTAAAAAGGACGATGGCTCCATTAATATGTTCTCAATTTATGTGTGCCTATCCGCATTTGATTTATTTTAACACATAATTACTCTAAAACACATTACAGATAATAAATATAAACTAATTGTTTAAATTAATATTGCATGATTAATATTGTGCATCATTATTTTAATTATACTTACAACTTTACTTACAATGTACACAGAACACAACGCTCCAATACAGAGCACATAATAGGTACAAGTTTAAAATCTCGTGGTATTACTAGACTCATATAAATTCCTCTAAGTTGTGGTATGTATCTTTCGAAAAATGTTTACTATATTTTAACAATTAAAAAATATAATATTATCTTTGGTATCGTATATATTAATAATTTATTATAATAAAAAAAATCTTTTCTTATTTATTCGTGCTAATTTTCTTTATGGCTTACTTAAATACAAAGACACACTAATAGGAATAATTACCCTCATGCATATATATATGTATATGTATATACAGGATGCTGATTGAATTTTATTTTCACAAAGCTCTATTATTAACCTTCATATAAATATCTATATTTAATTTCGCATTGTGAGTATTTTTTTAATTTTACAAAATTAGAAATTATATATGTATTATAAAAAAATAGCTTCAAAGCGAAATTAAACATAGATATGAAGATTAATAGAGCTTTGTGAAAATTAAATAAAATTAAATTTTCCCGGCGATTTGATCGATGAGAGGTGACCGAATATTTACACTAACACCCATGTTTCATCCGACCTTCTCTTCTAATGTTTTCATTGTTGACTGTTCGAATAGTAATATTAGGTTTTTTTTCATACTGACAGATAATCGGTCTTGAATGGAGGCGAAATGAAAATTGGAGCAGAGACAAAAGCAAGACCTTTTATCAAGTGCAAGAGCGTTTTAACAGTTTCATTTACATATCTTGCATCTATTGCGAGACCGAAACTCCTTTCTCCTTGAAAAGTCAATTAGGATATTTATGAAACGAACATATAAGCCTTCAAGGACAGCGAATTCAATTTTTCAAAAGTGTTTTAATCAGTAAATACGTCTATAAATTTGCAACGATGACTTAATGTCTTCCGCTCTGCTTTCTGTCTTCATTTCGCGCGTGTGATTGTGCTCTTTATCTCTATTCTTTGATATAATAATGAGATGATATTAAGACGTAGGTAATATATCAAAATAATTTCTGCTCCAATTTCATAACTCGTTAATGGAAGAATATATATTCACGTGTATATTCCCCATTCGCTCTCGACTGCAATAAATTGCGAACCGCAATAGATATCCGACCTGCGTAAGGAAACATTAAAATTGGCGGAATTCAAGAATCTCACGCGATACCTAGATTTAATATTATATTATATACTTGCTCTCTCTCTTATATATTGATTGTTTGCATGTATATCTAATAGCTCACTTTGCTGATAGAAACGTGAATGATGATTTATCGTTCGCTGGAAATATTATCTGAAGAGAAGCGATAGAAAAGCGTTTCAAATGCACCATTAATTACGACTGAAAAAAAAACTCTAGGCTACCGTATTTTTTTTTAGCCTGCCGAAAACGTCGAGATCAGATTAAATTCTATCAATCAGCGCGAGCATCGCGCGATGTTTTGCTGCCGCCCGGTATCGACCCCGTAGTAATATTAACTCAACTCCAGGAATTCAGGATTTCGAGCTATCGATTTCGTCGAGGTGGAAACTTCATCTCATCAACACAAGAGACTAATTAAACGGCACTTATAGTTCACTTGCCGCATAAATTTACATTTTACTTAGCTTACTTAAATTTACACTTTCTTATCATTGTTTAACTTGTAATAATATTTTGTCGAAGATTAGATGTAGAAAAAGAAGATAAATTTTTTTTTAATCTCGCGATGAGACGATCGATGGCGGGTTATTTGCGGAAAATATTACGATGGCACAATTCGGTTGTTTAGTGGGACAAGCAGGAACGAACGTCTATATCAGATCCGGTATGTGCGGCGTATCGATTTAATAATAAATGCTAAGATCAACCCTAAACGGGACACGTTGCTGCTGTTATTCAAACCACCATTTATCACGCGTCTCCTGCATTATCTCAGCCTATTAATGCATTTCTATCGCGATATTGCACAATACGACGAAAGATGATATTGACACGCTAATTTCGCATTGGGGACTGATTGTTGCATACGTACAAACGTATAGATACGCACACGGTACTCTATTGTCAGCTAAAATTCCGATATGTCCTTTGAATTTCAGCAATCTCAGCCTTTGATTACAGATCCATTAATATGAATGTTATCACAATCAATTATTATGGGGTTGTACATACCATAAGGCACATATAAAAAGTTGTGAAACTATTTGTTTATTAATATTTATACAAAAAGTTTGCATGAATCAAGACATTTCTTTTTACATAAGTATCAACAAATTTTCCTGATTTTTTTTTTCAATCATTGACTTTATGAAAGCATTACATGAAACTATCGTTATTGATGCATTACATAAAACTATCACTATTAATGCATCAATACTTTTGCACATCTCATTAAAAAATTATCAAATAATCACTAAAATTTAACCAGAATGTAACTATTTTTATATAAAATTAAGATTTATTTTCATGGTGTAACTCTTTCCTCGAATAATTAAAACTGCCCGAGATAAACTTAATTAATTTCACTTAAATTAAGCAAATTAGTTATCCCGTAGGGCATAGCATACCTCCATTTATTCACATTATAAAAATTAATAGAAAAATTTTCGTTTTATGTTTCTATTTTGTTGTATAGACTTATAATAAATATAATAATAATTAAGGAAAAATCAATTTTTATAATGTTTGCCACAAAGATTTGTTATATTTAGAGCGAATAATTGTTTATACGATATATGTATTAGATTTCTCTGAAAATCATTCAAAAAGCGGAATTCTTTTCCGTCACTCTTGAATTAAACCCTCGAGATTCGGTCATTAGGATTAGATTACGAAACGGATTAGAAATCTCGAACTTCATTCTCGTCATTGTAGCTTTAAAACACGTAAATGCGGCATTAAAATTTGCGAACTGACGGTTCTTATTGGCTAAAGTTTACCTACCGTTATATCTATGCAAGAAAAGGTCCGATATTAAAAATCCTTTATTTAACAATTACTCCATAAATACTTTATTTTAAACAATTCGCTACGAAATTACATTATCACTAAATTATTAGACTAATTATCATTTAATTGCATATCTAAAATCTTATATTTTCATTTAAATTCTACTTCATATATCAATATACGTTTGATTTCCAAAAATCTTTCTATCCAAGTATGTATTTTATATCCAAGACAAACTATTTTTCGTATTGCATAGTTTAGTTAGCCAATGTTTCATAATGATATCGGAATGGTAGGTAATTGACCAAACATATTTAGCGTACTTAAATTATCCCCGAAAATTACAGCTGAATGATATATGCGAATTAGAGTCCCTATAATAAGAGTCAAGACATGAGGGGCGATGCCCTCGTAATTGGTCGCCGCCATTTCTAGGTGCTTTCGATGTGTTAGTGAATCTGTGCATTGGTGTGAGCAACTGTTTCATGGTGTAATAGTACAAACAGGCACGAACGCGTCTGTTTGTGCCACGCGTTATTTGTGCTGTTTCCGGCCGGCGCCCAGCAATGGCGTCCTTCCGGTCTTATGTCTTGACTCTTATTATAAGGACTCTAATGCGAATGAAACGTTGGCGCCACGTGGTCGACTGCATAATTACGAGCGAAGAAATATCCCGTGTTAACGCAGACATTGTTGTCTTTACAATTCTGATGGGAAAAATTATCAAAGTCATTTTTGATGTCGATGTTATCCTCCACGATGATTAATGTAATCACCATAGGATTCGCAGGGAATGTGTAACAGATGCCACGCATCCACGTGCTTAATTTTAGGGAAGAAGTTCTTCCCGATAACGTTCATCGGCTCGATCTTCTGGATCGCGGCGTACTCGTACCTGTTGGTCTGGTGGGCGAATGTCGCCGGCGACACAGTGGCCATACCGCCGGAAGTGATGGGCCTGACGTTTCTCGCAGCTGGTACCAGCATACCGGACCTCATCACAAGCGTCATCGTGGCGCGAAAGGGATACGGCGACATGGCCGTGTCGAGTTCCGTCGGCAGTAACATCTTCGACGTGACCGTTGGGTGAGCATCCTAATCTCTACTGAAATTCCCGCGTCACAACGTTGTCATGCGTATCGCACAGACCTGTATTGCATTCTGTTCTAAAATATTTTAGAAAATTTAATTTGATTTTATTGATCACTTTATTCACACTTTAAACTTATTTAGTTTTATATATACGGATTGTCCCAAAATTCGCGACTCAAAATAGCAAGAAAGTTCTCAAAAAATTAAGTAAAAAAGTTATTTGTAAATTTTTATTTTAAGCAATAATTTTTTAGATAATAAAACTATGATTTAAAATAAAAATTTACAAATAACTTTTTTATTTAACTTTTCAAAAACTCTCTCTTTTGCTGTAGTATTTTTAATCACAAATTTTGAGACACCTTGTGTACTACCATTTAATATCTAATGAAATTTTTTATATTGAAATACTATTTTGTGTTAATAGTATTTTATGAATATTCATATAATTCTGTCATTATTCTTTCTGTTTTATTTTACATGTATTATTGTTTAAATGTTACAACCTCTTTGTAGTAAAATATTTTTTGATTGGTTACAAAATTAATTTACAAAAATATAAAGTTTTAACTTGCTCACAGGAGAAGCTTATTGTTAAACTGAAATATTTTTGAAAATGTAGTCAAAATGAAAAGAGTAACAGGAAATAATATTTCATTGATACGGTAGAATAAAATTTTAGAAAAACAATAAAAATACTCATAAAAATACACAATTGGTAAAAAGTTATAATATATTTTCATTTTAGAGATATCGCAATAACACATTTATTTCTTATTGATTCCGTATGTAAATAGATTTATGATATATTTCTCGATATATCATATTATACGACATATATATACAAAACAGGAACTGCTAGATTTGAAATAGATAAGAAAGAGGATACTGGGAAGCAAGGATATGAAACGTCATATTGATTTTCCGATAGAATTACAACTTCGAAGAAAAAGTAAGAAAAGTTTAATGTAAAATAGAATGTAGAAGATTAGTATTCATAAATTGAATGATGTAATTGAAAGTGCAAGGAAAATGCAAGAATGTGGATACATTCTCGACACGTTTTATATTAACATTTGTTCATAAAGAAAATTATAACTAAGTGAATAGCACGAATAACAAAAGAGGAAAATTAAGAAGAAACTTTAATTTAATCCAAACTTTAATATTATTCCGATATTGCAATTAAAATGTGAACTCTACGATTTTATTCATATGCGAGTCTAATATTTGATTAGTCTCAGTAAAAACGATAGTTTGTAAATTTTTTTGTTGGATAATATTATAATTGTAATAAGGATAGTATTATAACTATATAAGTATTATCTTGTGTAGTCTTAAAATATAACTAATTCTATAATATTAAACGATTATGATTAAGCGCGAGGAGATAATAATATTAACGTCGTACGTAAAGATTTTTTCAAAACTTTCTTATGCCTTGAAAGAGCAAAACAATATAAGATATCAAAATAGTGTGTCGTAACTAAGAAATATAATACACTCCTGAAAGCATCCATAGTTTTCCCTGTTTTTGAGCTCGAAACCCATTTGCGTCGTACTATATTGAAGGATCGATTAACGAAAAGGGCCAGATGCCAAAGAGGTCGGGAAGCCTATTCGGGAAGGGATATCAATCTCAAATTTCAGTAACGTTAATCGTTCGAGCGAAAAGAGGAAAATAGCATGCTGGGATAACATTTAACACGGTAAAAAAAAATTGGTCGGTTTGCACTGCAAATATCTAGATTTTCAATTTATTAACAGTAAAGGATATTTTGCTTTTTTTTCATATTTTCTAACTTTGACGTTGTTTAAACTAAAAACTAAAGATTGTTAATTAAATACTCAAATCAATTCTGCCAATTTCCATTTACTTTCGCTTCCGTTCACAATACACGAGAAGCATTTATCGTAATATTGTAATATTCTGCTTACATTGACTAGTGGAAGAAACGATGCTATTGTTATTCATATTGTGCATACAGGCATGTATACGCAGCCAATAGTTGGCACAGTTATATCGATGTTGTACTGAATATAATAGTATTTAGCTTCCCTTAAAATACGCAGTTACTCTGAAGATGTCTCTCTAATTTGAATCATTAGATATATGTATAATTTGGATGTAATTTATCAACATAGATTTTAATACTGTAAATTTAAATTAATTCGAATTAAAAATACTGAATACCTTTACATTTGAAAACTTCAACATCTCTTACATATAATTTTTTTCTAACATTATATTTTTATCTAGAGTCATATAAAAAAATTTAACTTTATCAATAATTGTTCTCCAATTCTTTAATTGCATCATTACTTTAATCCTTTTGAAAATTTAGACATAATAACACGTAAAATTGTGCATTCTAAAAAAAACTTTTCCATTCCAGTAATTCAGAAAATTCATATCCTGCAGAACGTCTCACGTTATTCCACAATTTTTCGCTATTAGTAAGCGCGCTTGTAAGCAACTTTTTCTAATATCATTTAGGGTAACTCCGGTATATACGTCGCACCTATCAAAAACTTAATTTATTAAGTATTATTTATTATGTTTAAAATAAATGAACTATATCAGTAAAAACTTTGTACTGTCTACTATTATGAAAAAAATATTAGACATCCGAAATATTTAGTTATCGTATTAAAAAATAAACTTTTTGAAATCTTGCATTTTTGCTATATATAGATAATGGGTGGGATATATGGCAAAAATGCAAAGGTTTCAACAAACTAAACAAAGAATACGAAAGCAAAGCACTTGTATTTTGCTATATACAACATGCTTTACTATTCCTCTACACATATGTATCACGAAATAATCACTAGGTCTTTTACACGCCTTACAGTAATCATTTTATGTAGATTATAATTTGTGATGATGCTACTTGTTACACACACAGTGACAAATCGATTCAACTCACAATAATTTCATTAATATTAACAGTAAGAAGCTAAAATTATAACTCAATACTAATATAACATAAAGACATGTAACAAAGTAGTTGCGAGAAAATTACCCCCACTCCTTTTATTTTTTCTGACTTCCGCGGCGTAAATCTCAGCGCGGCGTATATACCGGAGTTACCCTAATCAAAGTCAACCTTGCTCCTCAGGAAGTTGATTGACGATAGAAACGATTATAAGATACCAACGCCAGTGGAGTTCAATAGACGAATCGAACAATATCGGAATTATTGGGTTCTCCCGCACGTGTACGAACACAATGAACTTAATTGTGTAACTTATACGTAATACACACGGTCCACATTATACCTATGTTAATGTCTTTACACAAATTTCATATATATCTATACACATACGTACACACATATATATATATTCTTTCTCATAATACACGCTCAGGCGTGCGATACGAATCGGAATTTTACTGATGATCGAACGGGGTTGGAAGAAGCGTGCGGAATTGATAGCCGGACTGAGCCCGTCAAGGCATTCTCGCTATTTCACTGTAATCGCATTCGCTAGTCATTCCTCGGCATTATTATATTGTTGGCGCGAGAAATACCGCGAATACTGTTCCAGACACCAAGACTCATTTTCCACGGAAGGTTCTTGAGAATCCTACTCGCAGAATCTCGATTCGTTTTATTACTAAAACCACAAGGTCCTAAGAAAAAATTCTTATCTAATAAAAAAAACACGTAATTATTTTATCGTGGTTGCTTCCATGTCGCATTGTGTGAGTTCGAGCTTTGGATAAGTGCCAAAGTTCATTAATTTTCAAGCTCATTAATTTAATATCTCGTATGGTTTGCATATTTTGCTTATATTAAAGGTCTTGCTAGAGATAACGCAGATTTCGATTTCCGTAATAATGTTATTGACGAGAATCAAATGTAATAAAATTGTTTGGGAGTTATTTCAAAGCTTTATTTCAAAGATTAAACGATCTTTAGTACAAGAGGTAAAAATATTAACGACAATAATTATTGTTAGTAAGAATTAATTTTTTTTTTTACTTCGTCTTCACGGCTACCAATAATTAAGATTCAATCTTTCGAAGCTAATCGCGCATCCCTTTGTGACACTTGATTTCCTAGCAGTCACACACGAGATGAAACATCGAATCGTTCTCGTTGATGATCAGTCATATAAGCCACGCATCCGCTGACCGATTGCCAACTGGCAGACTGCCTGAAAGGGAAGCGGAGAAATATTTCTTCGCATTTGTGTGCGCTGCGTTTATGATTGCACGTCAAACGATATATATCCAAGGCACGTCGACAGCATTGTTACAGACGAATATGAATTATAGATACTATACTTCAAATAATATAGAACACGCAACAATCACCTACACATGCATATGTACATCTGTACTTAATCGATACAGTGGACGATCCGGTCGCACGTGCAATCATAAAACCGTAATATTCTAATAGAATTTATAATGCGAGAGATGTACATCCAGAACATTTTATCGAGAGCACGTGCTACATTTCGCAACTTTATCTCGGAAAATATTTCGAATTGAACATGTACTCATACAAACTTTTGTCTTCATCACGAATATCACTTTTCTCATCATTAATTATCTTTTTCTCCTGAATCATCCTCCTGTGCTTGAGATATATATTTAGATCATAAAAATATTAATTTAGGAATTGTTGAATCGTAAGTTGGCAAATTTAATATGACAAATAATGAAAGATTTAAATAAAAACTTTTCAAAATCAGTACAGTGAGTACAAAAAGTATTTGTATAGAGGAAATTTTTATAAAAAAAAAAAAAAGGTTTTGTTTGTAGAAAATAAACATTAATTAGCAATTTTGTACAATGAATACGTTGTGTCCTAATATAAACAAAAGAGCTTTGTATATTCCTGATTTTACAAGTTGAATTTCTCTGTACGAATATTTATTGTTCGTCCAAGTAATATCTATAATTTTTCATTTTCGTTTATTTTTAAGATAATATATTTTAATTATTACACATCTTTTTAGGTAAAATTATTTTGAGAAATGTGCAGTCTATTTTATTTTTGGTTAAATTGGTAATGTTCACTTTTTAAAAATAAGATTTTTTTAAAAGTTATTTTCCCCACATATATTTTTTGCACTGTAGCTCTCATCGATAACCAAAATATTAATTACTAATAATTTTCTATGTTGCTGTAAATGTTATAGGTCTTTTATTAGAATATACATTCTTGACATTCTAAAATTACATACTTAATTTCTGTACTAGTAGATAACAAGAAAAGAATGACAAAACGTAAACGATCGGAATAGTTGTTTAATTATAATCATATCTGTATGTCAGTCGGGCAATGAAAATAGGCTCGATTTGCGCTTTGATTTTGCCCACAGGCTTCCGGTTCCATGGCTCCTATACGGTTTAATCTACGGGAAACCCGTGGAGGTGAACTCAGTGGGCATGGTGTGCAGCATAGCGATACTGTTCTGCATGCTGCTGTTCGTGATCATGAGCATCGCCTGCTTCAGATGGAAAATGAACAGGGGCCTCGGCTTCACGATGTTCATCCTCTACTTCGTCTTCGTCGCCGTCTCGCTGATGTTCGAGTACGAGATACTGGTCTGTCCGGTGTAGGGCAGCCAGGACAGCGCAGCCGCGACAGCAGAGGTATTAAAACTCCTCCGGAGAATGGATACGTCTGCGAAACGGACGCACACTTACGGGTCTCGTCATCATCATCGTCATCGTCGTCGGCGAGTCTTGGCCGACGAGAGAACTCTTCCCCGCGGTCGCCGCTTCGAGTCGAGGAGGAAACCGCGCCTGTCATTACCTTCCGCACGCGCGTGAAGGGGACTTGACATTACGAACGGCAATAGTAGCACCATCTCACACCGCCACTATCACCGATCATCGAGTCTCACAGCTACTTCGCGTACCAGATTACGAAGCGTTTTGCTCTAGTCGCGAGAGGTGTACATATTGTATAAAAATCTTGAAATACCTGAAACGAAATACTCGTCTTGTTAAGGATTAACCGAGCGCGCCACTCCGTTCGAGTGCGCTACTTTATTGTTTAAGCATGTTTAAGCAGGCGAGCGCGTTAGCCGATCGTGCCAAGGACCGAACTATAAGTTTACATAATCCGTGGAAGGATTTTTTGGCACAAACTTTTAAGACTCCCTGGTCATCTTCTTTTTCTCCATTTTTTTCTTTATTATCTCATCCTACTTTTTAATTATTACTCATTAAGCGACACTGTACGTGAAACAAATTGATCACAGTACTGTTATTAATTCACTTGAAATTATTACAATAAAGATTTACAGAACGCTATATATTAAATTATATTCTGTAAGGCTATTTCTAATTATAATCATGGGTATCGTTAGATATCACTTGATTCGTTCATTTATCGAAACATCACGTTTTTCGAGTATATTTATAATAGCAATAATGTTAGACTTAAAACGCGATGTTACCAATAGTGTACAAAATGTTACCGTAGGTCTTCTCGTTTAACTCCTTGGCACGCTCACGTCCGAATATTATACATAACGTTATCCTTGAAAGAAGTGACCTGACCGCTCGCCGATTTTTCTCTAAAGCAAGAATTCTCTTCGCCTCTAATATCATAGAATAGCGTTATAACTTCTCTTACTCTGTTGTACTCACGGAATCCAATCTGCGGTGCGGGGTTCGGCGTTCCATTCTGACGACGAAACGGCGCTCATAAATCTCGAGTGCCGCATACGCCAGGTGCACATTTCAGGCAAGTTACATAATTTTATATATTTTCGTTAACCAAAGTTACTTACGGTATATTATAATATGTACCACAATATACATTATGTATTATGCAAAAAATTTTTGCCGTAAACGCAGAAAATGCGCTTCAGTGCTTTTTTCGTGTTTTATATTTTCAATATTTAACAATCATTTTGAAAAATTAAAATGGGAGCATGTTTGACTGTTTAATAAAATAACGTTCTATATTACTTTATTAAATGTTCTACATTCATGATGTTACGTGAAAAGCTTGATCAAAAAGTTTTCAAATATTGATTTATTAAATTAATGTGATTCAAATACTGGCGTTCACGTCTCAAATGAAATGGCTGATCGTCGCACCGGATTTTCAGTATACGATCGGAACGGATGTTGTGTTGATACGTGAATAAGATAGAATAGCGAAAAAATATTAATCGGAAATGCGTTAATCTATTTGTTATTATATTTCCTTTGCTTTTGTTTTGATAAATCACTGGCAGATTCGTAGAGAAACGCAGGAAACGAACGGTTTATTTGAATCAAAAGAAAATGTGTTCATTGTTGCATAGCGTTAAAATTTCACAAAAGGTAATCCCTTGTTTATATCAATTATTCATTTCGAAAAAAAGCGCATTTCCGATCAATTAAACTTTTATTTTTCAATGTTATTACATTTAGGAAATTTATTACATGTTTTCACGAAAAATTGTGTATAGTAGAACCTGGGCAAATTTTTTATTGCTGATCAGTGTAAAGTTAAGTCACGAATACAAAGAAATATCTCGTTCGCGTAAGACATTTAGATCCGATTCCGAACGTGTTTTCTCTTAAATACAATGATTATTACTACCGTAACTATAATATGTAAGCGACATGCAAAAAACAGACTTTCTTAAGCGCATATAGAAAATTGTTACAAATCATATACTCGAATTGGTGCATCATGCAAAGATTCTAAAGGATCACTTAAGGGTATACTCGTGTCGCTTGCTGATGCATCTTACGTGCGATCGAATCCTCGTGCGATATTTTCTCTACATAGGACAAGAGTATCGAAATATACTGCAAATATTTGCACGTGAAATGTAACATTATTATGATACGCTCTTACAAAGCGGAAGACAAATGCCGACATTGAACAAATTAGACATTGCACTTTCCGTGATGTTCCACGTTAGCTTGATACTCTCCGAGCAGTTATTTTTTTGCTAACTTCTTTCAAATTTTCGATATTGCACTATGACACATTCTACTAAGATACTGTTAGAAAATATGATTATTATTATGGTTATTATATGTACACAGTGAAGATAAACGGGTAATAGAATGAACAAGTTCATATAGGTGTGTATGTGTGTGAGATTGGGAGAGAGACAGAGAAAGGGAACGAGAAAATGAGAGAGAACGATAGAATTAAAAAGAAAGGAAGGGAGGAAGGAGAATATAGGAACATGTATAGTCGAGACATGAAGTCGGGCGACTTTTAATCCAGATTACAGAATCCATGTTGTATAAAGCGTTTGTAAAGAATACGTTTTAAGGACATAGAGGTAATAGTTATAATATCGATTATATTACATGATATCGATTATATTACATATACGAGGTGAACAAAATGTTATTATACATACCTACGGTTTGAGAAAGATACAACCAAAGAAACAATATTACATTTTCGGTAGTCTGAACGCCTAAAAGCGGCCTAGCTTTTTATTAAGCCTACAGCTAATGCAAAAATTGATCCGCGAAGAATATAAAGAAGAAAAAGACCATAATAAAAATACCGTCTACGTTAATCGGTAGAGCGAATTTTAGATTATCAAAATCACACGTATATATACATATAATAGAGAGAGAAAGAGAGAGAGAAAGAGAGTATGTGTGTACGCGTCTATGTGTGTCTTTATGTGTATGTGAAAATTCGGCGATGAAACATAAGAATATATTAATTATATATTATATTAAACGTTATATTTGTCGCATTTTGTATGATCTCGATATTGGAAGCAAGGAGAATGGTTTTTCCATCTCGCAGCTTATGTTCCAGCATTTACATCATACATAGCCCGCGTGTGTGATAAGTAATTATTAGCCTTCCGACGCTATGTCTATCTGTCTCTGATCTCCCAAATCATAACTGTGCAATCCGGTTCGTGCGTTCGATTATTCAAAAAATTTCGTAGTCTCTCTCTCTTTCTCTCTCTTTCTCTCTTTCTTTCTTTCTGTCTTCGCAATGCTTGGATCCCTCATGCGACGAAAAGCGTCGTGAAACTTCTGCGCCCAGAGACAGGAGAAACCCAGAGACTATGATTCCACCAGGGAGGAACTAAAATTGACCGATGATACGTGAAGTTAGTTAACGATATCAGATATCGAAAAATTAAGGAAAAATATCGTGATCATGAAAGATCGTGATATCAACATCTTTCACATGTGGCGAAATTCCGCCATGATCTTTCAGTTATATATGTTCATTTTCTTTTACGCGACATAACCGATTATGAGCGACAAAGAACGGTTTAACTACAACGTTAAAACTTTAAAGAGATAATACAGATAATTTGCAGCTACTAACAGAATGTAGTAACCATTATGGTTTTGAAAACAAACAATGACAGTAATCTTAGGAACAATGCGGTCTTCTCGAATTACCACTACTTAAGATAACGATGCCTCTTTTTGATGAGCTCTTAGCATTACACTAAGACAATGGATTTTGTCAACATGGCAATCCTCTCTCTGCCGATTAATTCTTAAAAAAAAAGAAAGCTCATCATTTTTGTTTTTATGAAATTTCATTTCTCAAATAATGTTACTATTTTGAAATTTTCGCTTAAGCGATTGTACACAATCTTACATCAAATTTCTAATCAATGAATAAACTATAACTTGGAAGTATTGTGAACGAAAAAAAAAGAGTACCGTTTTTAAAACGTATAAAAGTTAAGTTACTCTAAAAGTAATAAAAACAAACTTTGAAGACGCAATCAGACTTTGTGAATGAAAATCATAATAGGTCAGAGCGAACGAACAAACTTTAACACAGCAATCTGACAAAAATCGAACGTGTTAACTCGTGGCAGGCCGCCCTCGGATTTAGCAACGATCGCCAGTGGAAAACAACGTTAGGTTTCTTCGTGACGTTGAACATAAACGGGGAAATGTGTAACGGAGAAACGCCGGAGAGCGCAATACCGAGGCGTTTTACGCCGTAGTGTGCGAGGCACGAAAAGGATTAGTCTGTCAGTCGGGCGAAACAACGAAGGCGGATTAGCGGTGAATCGCGTGATAAGTCGAAGGTCGGGTCGGAGGGCTCGAAGCGCAGCAGTGTTCGTGTAATTTATGCTTTGTAATATAATATACCGTAGGACAAACATCATCGACGTTGATAAAGCGGGATAGCTTGTTTTGGTTTTGAGTGTCGAGCATTTCGATTCGAGGGATCAATCGATTTAAATGATACGCGTGTAAAAAAATGACTTGCTTGACAATTAGCTTATCCAAAAAGGACAAGACGAAGTTTCGAATGTACGTAGAATACCATTGACTGCGATACTTTGGCGACTCTAAGGATCAGTTGCATATGAAATATGTACTATATTAGTACATTAGGGCGACCAATCGATCTCCAATTCTTACGTTCGAATTGTCAGATATATTCACATATATTCGCATAGAGCATAAAGATGATGAAAGAGAGAGAACCTAAATGGAACAACAGATTATGAATAATCAAAATGACGTTAATTGTAATTGATCGAAAAGTGACTTTTAATAAATCATTTTGGAATAATTTTGACGCTATATTGATGATGATTTTTGTTCGGCTTTGGAAAAAAAGAGAGACAGCAAAAGAGAAAGGTGGGGAGAGAGAAATAGACTTTATTTCTCTCGCACGCATGCACGCACATACACGTCTAAACTTTACGTTCGAGACATACGCGACGAAATGAGGTATGTTTGTGAAAGATTAAAAATTGTTCCAGTTTATCTAAAGAATTTGTTAAAATGCAACGCATAAATAAAGCTCTTTGTTATTACGTGGGATTCACAGCAAAGAACGAGAGTACGGAAACAAGCTCCCACCGATCAGTGTATTCAACCCGAAACAGTATAATCGGTAACCGATAGAGACCTTTATTCTTAATTAAGAGCGTTGTAGAAGCTTTCTGGAAATACAATCTTCTTTTTATATTTACAAACGCTTCATTTCCAAACGTGGCTTTCGAAACTTTTTATTCGCGTGGTAAAAAATAAACTCTTATTGTTATAAAATATACACATACATATATATAGAATCCGTTAAACTCTTTTGTATTTTTATGTGGTCGCAATACGTTGTACTGTTTAGAGTTGATGGTATAGCTGTTATCTTACGAATACGGAACCCGTCGCGCGCTCATAAGGACGCTCCAAACTAGATTTTAAGCGACGTTAAGGATTTAGTTGATTTCATACTTTGTAACGTAGCTTTCGAGAAATATAGAGGAATTTTTACATCGTGACAAGATCGGTAGATTAGAGCCGGGCACGCGACGACGATCGAAACGATCCTTCAAATTTCGGCGAGTTGTTGCAGAGGTCGAGTGATGAATTCGTTCTCAGCATCGATCGATCATGTTATATTAAGAGTATTAGTAGTACTCTTTCGGCCCGATGGCACGATATATGTATAATCGTTATACTCGTATTACGATGTACTCGTGGATATAAAATAACGCGGGATATAGTGGAGTATTAAAAAAAAAAAAAGGGACACAAAACGCACGCTGTGAAAGACCGAACGCTTCGAATATTTTCTTGGCATTGACAAAGCGCGAACGCACATATCAAAGAGAGAAAAATGTTGAATATATGACAACTGATTACTTAGTAGTATTATTAGCGACTTAAGTCTCGTAAGATAATTAGATGAGGCTATACGAGCGTTATAAAGTTTCTATATAATTACAGATTATATAAATATGTATTATATTGTTCGCGCGAGTGACGTGAGCTGGATCGTCGGCCGATTATTGTGTTTACACATGTATAGGAACGGCGAGATGCCGATTCAGGGCGATCAGCGTGTTTGGGTGTAACGTAAAATATCGGGAATATCTCGTAACTTTTTCTCGTGCTTTTCTTTTGATATATATTTCATTATATCGCCATCTTAAAGCGTCGCATACATATAGGATTGTACCCCCGTCCATCATCGCAGTAGTAGATTTACGGGATACGACGCGTAGTTAAATCACGTCTTACGAGATTAATTAGATCACCGCAGAGTGCTAGAAAGACGACAGACGCGAAACGAGGAGAAATATAAATATATACATACACACACATATACATATGATATACATATAAATATATAAATACGCAATATATATATAAATATGTAAAGTACCTAACGTTGTATACGTTCAAGTCGACGATTCCAAGATGGGACGTTTTTATTACGATAACATAATTTTGTTTCTTGATATTCGTAAGATACGTCTTCGACGCGTTACTTAGATCGGGGCCGAGGCATAATCGATCGTTTTATGCGTGACGAGCGTACAACGATATATTCGGACGATAGGACAGTTAAGTTCGCCGCTCGGGCGATTTATGTAAAGATGGAAAAAAAATCATTTTCCCGACTGAGAGACAAGGACCGAACACAAGCGCATCAACGACCACGTTCCAAAGTTCGCGCGGGACAAATCTCAGCTTAAAATTAGAGATCGCGTAACTGAGTGCGAGTTAATGTAAACGGAACTAAACGCCTGCATAAAAAGAAAACATAAGTCATAATGGATAAAAAAAAAGCATCTTTGAAAAAAAAAAGAAGAAAGATCGAAAGAAACATGCTAATGTTTAAAAGGGTAGCCGTGGGGTCAGCGTCGAGAGTCGAGGCCGCTTCGTCGCTCGTGCGTCGAATGCTCGAACATAACGATTTCGCTTGACACTTCGGGATTGAGAACGGGCTCCGGATCTCGATGATTCGGATGAATCTTCGAACGATCCAACGCCTTTCTGCGTCTCGCGGAAGATGAACGCGAATAGCTGCGGACCGGCTTACGGCGCTGGCGCCATCGAGCACGACACCGCGTGTGCAATAAAAACCGAACATATGTAACAATATTAATATCATTATATACAACATTTTTACGACATATATTACGGATACGAAAGTAGGACAAGTGGCAAAAAAAAAAAAGAGATCAGAAGTTTTAGGATAACAATTACTTGTTGT
>NW_017300267.1:1745715-1803352 GCF_001594075.2 Trachymyrmex cornetzi
CGCCGATTGCGACGCTTCCTCACGATATTTTCGCGATTCAATTCGATTTTCCTTTTTTCTTTTTTTTCGCGAGAAGAACCACTGCGGTAACGGAACGACTCTTATTGTAAATCGTTGATATTCGAATTGTTACGAATTGATAAAAGACTCCGTATACCAATTTCGAGAATGAAAGCACGAGAAGGAAAAAATGTCCGTTTAATGCATCGTGGACAAGTAAAGTTTTGAAATTGATAATTCTGAAATAATTGCGTGTCTCAAAAGTTCGAATTGTTACGAATTGATAAAAGACTCCGTATACCAATTTCGAGAATGAAGGCACGAGAAGGAAAAAATGTCCGTTTAACGCATCGTGGACAAGTAAAGTTTTGAAATTGATAATTCTGAAATAATTGCGTGTCTCAAAAAATTGGGGGGGGGGGATTTAATCAACAGAATAATTAATTTCTTAGATATACTTAATTGTGAATTTCTCATACGATGATAATTTATCTTTTTGAATTTTTAAATTTGTAAGATATTGTAAGATACTTGAACTTTTTTACAATAATATGGTAACAACTGTGGCAAGTTTATCCAAATTTTTTTTGTGCGTCCACTTAATTATTTTATACTTTGTATTGGTTGTATAAATAATTTTATATGAGTGAAACTTTTTAACGGTTACAAAGTTATAAAATTTTAACGGTTATAAAGTTTATATTAATGTGAAATATTATACATGATAAACGCAATCCTCAATGCGTTAAAACGGTAATGTCGAAATGATGTCTGTTTAAAGCTTGTTCCATTTTGCCGTAATGAGAATTACGCTATTCGCAAGTAATGCTCTCTAGCAATGTACGGCGTACAACTTGTCGCGGATTCGCACCACTCTTTGCATGCTAACCGCTCATTCCTTCACTTTTGCCATTTGGCATTTGGTAACAACGCGTTCCTACGGAATCTTGCGGTAGAACAGAATTTCACTTACTTCACATCCCGCTTTCCAAAAGAGTACCCACGTGTCTTCTTGGCGCGCGACTCCTTTCAAGCGCCGTGACAGTAAGTGGCCTCGAATGGCGAGTACTTCTTGCATGATTAAATCCGATTCTCACGGAGACGCGCCTTCGTTTATGTCACACTTTACCTGGATTTAATGTCACGTATCGTGCGACAAAAAGTACGTGTGAAAAGCGAGTGAGGAAAAATAAACTGCGCGTTATACGATTAACTCGAGAGTATAAAACATATAGGCATTTATTTAGAATACTTGTCGAGAGAGAAGAGTTTCCCACTATGTATTAATTGCATAAACTTAAATAGCCAGTTACCGATTGTTAAAAGAGACGAGCAACGTTGCGGTAGCGATGTAACTTAAAATCATGCAAACGATTCTTCAAAGTTCCGAAAAAAAAAAGAAGTTCTCGCTTCAAGCGCCGAATATAGCCGGCGTGTTTTGACTCTTCAAAACATCACTTTGATTCGCGAGTATTTGTTGATACACAGTCGACAATAATCAAGTAACAAGTTTACATTCTATCTACTCCATATTAATTATTAAATAAAGTCAACAAAAGCAAAGGTTAAAATGTTAATGAAGGATCGAGCTCTATACTTGTATCTCGCTCGAATTTATTATAGACATATCGCGATTACACACTTGCGGCATAGATTTCCTGTTCCCGCAATAATCTTTACGGAAGCAAAGTATCGTTTCTATCTTATAACTTGTTCTTCAGTTTTAACGCGATAATTCGAACACATCGATGAGATACGCTTAGATTCGGTAATTAGATTCGACAATTCGGCAGTATTTACGTTAAGACGGAATAATATTTTATGAAGCCCTCTTAAGAGAGAAATGAATTGTGATCACCCGAGAGTTAAAGCTGTCAATATTCTATAAAGTCAGTGCGATTACCGCTCTCTCTCTCATCCCGACTTTGTTGGCAAATTTCACTTTTACTCTGTTAAAATTATTCTTATCGCTGTTGTTGTTGTTGCTATATTATTATGGTTACACAAATAAAAAAAAAGTGACTTCAGAGTTATGAGGATTAAAGTACTAACTACTAAACGTTTGAGGATTAAAGTACTTACTACTTTTCAGCTGCTTGAAAGCAAGTGAGCGTTTATGCGATGACGTTCTAATTAAGGGAGATGTATATGAAGCCGTCGGGCGACAGAAACGCTGATTCTTTTAATTACATCTCGACATACTCTCGTATCTATAGTTATTTATCTAATTACAATTTGCAAATTAGATCGCAGGGATACGTAAAAATATCGCAATGGACTAACATCAAGCGCTCTATTTTCTCCACGCGCATGCCATGTTACGGACTGGTATCGTTATGCTACAATCGTGGTGTTACGTTATTATCGATACGCGTATCCATCAGCACGTTAATTACTCGAGGTGATTAAAGGTTCGATCTCAAGCAGAATAATAAGTCACGATGAATGGCGTTAAAATGAATCGTAAGGCAGAAATTATTGAAAAGCGACTTTTAGTAATTATTTTGGAATTATCTTGACATCACATTTTAATGTCATGACTTGCGTTCTGCTTGAGATAGTATCGGACGATGCTCTGCGAATCGGTGATGTGAACAAATCGGAGCACCTTATCGAGTGCTCGAGAGTCCCGAAGATTCTCGCACGTTGAAATCTCACACGTGTCTTGTTGTGCGAGAAAGAGGAATAAGAGCGCTCCCTTCCATCGCCATTGTACATACATATGATATATTAATGCATATTATATTGTCATATATAAGACACGCGAGAGCGGGCAAGAAATACGGATATATGTTATTGTTATTAACGAAATTAAGCGCGATAAGTGAGAAGCATGTATCTCGTTGCGTTTCAAATGCCTGCGGGACAGGATCGTTAAACGACGAATATTGTCGACAGTTTCATTTTTCTTCGAGCAACTTCCATCGCTCCCTTTACCGATTACTTGACTGTCCAGGATGTAAACTGTTTCCTAGGAGGTGGACTACTTTCTACTTCTCCGTTCTATTTTATTTTAAGTTCCGTGCACCGACAGCGAATTTTATCTTTAAGTCTGTCTCTCGTTTAGGAAATCGGACACGACACCTCGAGACAGCGGCGTTCATCATTCAGTCACACGGTCGCCCCGCCGTGTTCAATAAATATGAATATACGGAGCACAAAATCGATCGCTACGCGACGATCCACGCGAGGCAGCTCCAACTCTTGAGCGGTATCTCTCCGATTATCGAGGAGATATTTCCAACGTTCCGTACGCAAAGACATGTATGTATATGTAGATGTATACGCGAGAAACATCGCGGACGGCGATGATGTTGCATACGCATTTAAAACTCTTCTTATAGCGTTTATTACTTAGTAAATAAGACTAGAGCGACATAGGGAAAAAGCATGAGCGTATTATGTGTCTTACCGAGATGTAAATTTTTATAAGGTTTCAAAACGTAATGGCGGAGGTTGTAGGCCGCAGCTGTAAAATAAAATCCCCAATATTCAAAAGAGCGATACGACTTAACAGTTAGCCGCTGCCTCGAGTCTCGGAAGGGACAAGTATCTTTGTGACACAAGAACAGATTAGTATGCGACCGTCGAGTGTAAAAAGAACTGGCCGTGATTGCCAGGACAACGATGATCGAGGACGAGAGAGGGTGAACATGCGAGCAATCTTCCTTATAGAAAACCAATGTAATACTGGCCAATTTAATAATACTGACAATTACTTATTTTGAATATTAAAAGCATTAAAAGACAACAGCTTATTGTTCAAAATAAGTAAATAGTTACTACTTTCCAGTATTACATTTCTATAAGGGATCTCAGACGTACGCGGCTGATGGACGGATATCTCTCCTGACCGCATTGTCTCTCTCTCTTTCTCTCTCTCTCTCTCTCTCTCTCTCTCTCTCTCTCTCTCTCTCTCTCTCTCTCTCTCTCTCTCTCTCTCTCTCTCTCTCTCTCTCTCTCTCTCTCTCGTTTTACTTTCGATCAGCGGAGTTCTCGCGAGACAGGCACAGTAGCGAAATAATGCGGGACATATGATCGTTGGTTTGTCGATTATTATCGCAGATATAACGCATTATTCCGTACCAAGTACGGCTAGAGCTATCTCGAATAATTTATCATAGGATTAGAAGAAAAAGAACAAAAAAAATAAAGAGTCAACTGTAACGCGAGTAACGGAGCACGAACGAAGAAAGGCCTGCATCGACGACCATCTGACACCCTTCACACTTGCCGACCCACACCCTCGTCCTCCCATCTCATTCCGATCTTATATTTCCTCCCTTTCCTCCCGAGCACATACCCCGCCCTTATATCCTCAAGAACAAAACAAACCAACATATTGTAATCTATTGTAGATTGTTGTAGATAAATTATACGGTTTGACCGTACATTGTTACTTTTTGTCGACAATATAAAATACACAGATATATAAGTAATTACCATCGCTACGTTTTCTCGTTATTTCATTATACCTAATGTGATCAGATTTTCGGATCCAAAGCAGAACGAATTTGTCAGATGGATGAGAGAGAATTTATAAATGTAAAAATAAAAAAAAATGGCTATATATTTAAAAAATAATACAATAATTCTTTCTCTTTCTCTCTCTCTTTCATATTTTGAGTATTATATTCGGTAGAACATTGAAACAACCATCTTGAAAGCGAAACATCTGGTCACATTAATTATACCACTCGTATGTCAGTGAAGCATGTATGATGTTAGTTTTTAAAAATTTTTATTTCTTCAATATATAAAATAAAAATTCGTTATATAACGCATCATAATGGGTGCTGCTGCATGGTCAATAACTTTCAGTATGAAAATCGGCATAACGATAATTAAAAGAACAATATATACAAAGTATATTTGATTAATCTCTATTTTACATATAGATTATTTTAAATTAATGAGTAATACTGGGCGTACTGGGCGATCCTACCACATCAATAATCTCCTGTTTAACTTCCGGTTCTGTTTTTGGTAGGAGTGCTGGTGGTATTGTTAAAGTCTAAAATGAGAGATATAAGATGAATATAACAATCGATATTACATGAAATTACATATTCATTATATTTGAAGAATTTGCATTGACAATCACCTTTCCTGGTACTAGCGCTTCGTATTGATGCCTTAAAGATTGTAATTCATAATCGCATGTTGATAACGCACTTCTCAATTCATAATGCAAAACTATATCGCTGCGCAGTTCATTAAATTGCTGACATATTTGCTCCGTCGGTGGTGGATTTAATTCTATAACGTAAATAACAGTTTCCATCTTAATTTTGGATTTCAAAATTTTATAAGCACAGTATGAAAAAATTGAATTATATTCTTTTACCTAAACGTAACTCATTTAGCATTTGTTCAATGCCCTTCATTTTCTTTTGACCGAGACTTGGTAATTTGATTCTTTGAGAACGAAGAGTAACGCCGCTATTCTTAAAATCGGGGAATTTAATTCCAGCTGACTCTACTGCCTGTAAAAATAATGTAAATACTTTGATATAAAAGTACCATAGCGTATATGAATACAATTTCACAACATACATGAGAAGTATCAGTTTTATTCGGTCTATTCCTAGACGAACTGCTACTCTTTTTGGAAGATTTTCTTTCACTCTTCCTAGGATCTGCTTGATGATCAGCCGCTGTAATTAATTTCTGTAAATCTTGCGTCTTTCTATCTCTCTCTTTTTTTCTTTGCTCAATCTTGCGTAATTCAGCAAGTAGAGTTTGTTCTTCCTCTACTTGTTCAGGAGTACGTTCAAACAATTTTTTCAACTGTTCCTTTCTGCGCTTCTCGTGTTCAGCATCAAAGATATATACCTTGTCAGTATGGGATTTTGCCTTTATCAATGCAGCACATACCTGATAGTACCTGTGGATTTATTTAAAATGGCATTCCAGAAAGCATATCCAAACCAATAAATTATAAATACATGTATATCATCCTTGCCTTTCTTTTAAGTCTTCTACGGATCTAGCAGGGAACTTGGCGCGATCCCATCTATCTCTGATGATAATAAACCTAAGATCAAATCTTCTGCACAAATCAAACAGATGATCAGTCTCCGCTCGTGTCCAGCCGTTGGCCACTAAATGTTGTACATATTCAGTATTTGTGTATGTAGGGATAGGAACTTTTTTATTGAACTTTGCAAAGGGATACTCTTTTCCAGCATCAGCAACACGACGCCAGTGATGAAAAATCGCACCGTCTGTACGTGCTGGATTGGTAAATGGTGCCCATTTCCATGGTCTGACTTTCTTCATACCAAGTTTGGCTCTCACCTGCTTGTATCCCTTTGCGGTGTCAGTTGGAAACAAAGGCGGTACATCGTTGTTATCCTTACAAAGGAGGGCAAACACTTCACGGTGCATGCCCTCAGGACGTTTTGGCATTTTATTGTAGTCATAGCGCTTACGATTCTTTTTATCGCTACCCAATATTGACTCTTTCGTAAGTTCCGTAATCGTCGGTACCTCAATATCCAGAATATCGCGTACGTCTGCCATCGTGACAGCTACTAATATTTTTTCGTAAAGATATTTTTTTGGAGTAATTTCACCGGTTAATGGATAATAATTGCCTTCAACCTTGAAGTTATATGACGATGTGAAGGATACGAAAAAACTTCATGCGTTTTGAGGTTAAGTTTCTATTTTAAGGTTAACTTGTTTGCTTATTGTCAGTAAACTACTCTACTAAGCACACATTACTTATCGATTGCTTAAAATAAGGAAATCAGAAAGGAAAGTAAAATTACTACAAAAGCCACAAATTACACTCGATTGTAAAAATATGCAACGTATATTTCATACTTTACGTGGAAAAACACCCACGTTTATCTGCAATAAATAGATCAACTGAACTGAAGTGATGACGAACTCAAGAACATGTGGGTAAAACGTACACCAGCGCACCAACGTCCATTTCAACAATATAAGGAGTTTCATCAAAATAGAGTTATTTACTGCCGATAAAGTAAATGGCATATTTGCCGACTATCTATAATTGCACTAATTTCTTCTAACAATTCAACAAAACTCAACGTATTGCAATTTCAAAAACTTCATTTATTATAAATTATTTTATAGTAATATAAACAAATTAACATGCGACTATCATGTCATCAAACAGCCACATTTCCAGCAAACAAGCTGACTTAGCTGATGTCATTTTTACATCAGTTTGTTTGCTCATGTCATAAGTACGGCTATAATTATATTTATATGTTAAGCGTTTATGAACGTTTATATAACCATAAGCATTCATAAACGCTTAACATATAAATACAATTAGCCGTACTTATGACATGAACTCAACAAATTACATATAGATACAATAGAAACTTGCTAGAGAACAATATGTTCAAAACGCGGATATAAGATATCCAGGGCTGTATTCAGATTTCTACCAGAATGCCACTCAGGATTCAGGAATCATTTTGTCTTTATTATTCACCAAATGTTAAACAAAATTAACATAATATCCGGAAAGCACTCTTAATAGAAATCTAAACGCGCTTCTGGAGGTTAATTGTGTATCTTGAAATAAAGTGAAAATTTCCAAAATGAGGAAATTCACTACAAGTGTTAACCAATTATGTATAAATATTCTAGTAAATTTTCACTTTTATGATTTTCATCTCATTTCAAGACATAATCGACACTCTGTAATCATCAAGATGTCATTCAGACATCATATAAAGATGTTCTCATATCATGTCTCATAAAACATCCTTACATCTCCTTTTTGGATGTACATCATCTGGAAATCCAGACAATATGCATATCTGAAAGATATACACTATAAAGACGTTTCTTGGGACATACATATATCTAAAAGATGGCATAGACGTTGACTTTTTTATATTGATTTTGTCTGAATTGTATCATTAAATGTAAATGTCGTTACTTATTTAAACATTTCCACTCATACCATAATATTACCTCATTGTACGATGAACTTCATAGGTTTACTTTACAAATATTATCTCATAAGAAAAATACATAAAATACTTAATATACAAATTTTTATTGAGGTTGCATGATATCAATACTTTGAGGAGCTGTAACGTCAAGTAAGTTTATAGTGTTAGGCGACCGATAATTTATGGAATGTGATGAGACAGATCCATGATTATCTGATTTCTTCTCTAAACTAAAAAATTTGCAGCTTATAATATACCAGAAACTTTGTACGACGTTTTTAACCAAACCTGCAAATTTACATAATTCAATAATTCTTTGTATTATTCTTATTGAAAAATTCATTATTTGCAAATACTTACCACTTGTAACGAAAATACCACCTACAGTGGCACATAATTTCACTAAAAACTGGAAAACTGTATCACGTTCCTGTGTCACTTTGATCTTGAGTGCACTCATGTCATATTTGAAGAAAATTCCAGGTATTCCATGAGATCCTTTATGATGATCAATTGGCCTCTGATGATCTTTGACACTATATTGGTATGTCTTAGATGTTGTTAATAACGTCCTAATATCTGTAGGGACAACTTCAACAAAATATTGATAAAGCATCATATCTGAAAGAAAAATTATCTATTAAATTTGAAATAACATTCTGGTTTGTTTTTAACATCTTACAAGATAAAACAAACTTACTATTATCAGCGATCTTCTCATCACCTTCAAGAGGATGCACAATTCCTGGACTAGGTCCACCAAAAGAAAACCTATTGATTCTGTGAGTAAAATTATAATCTCGATCCGTCATAAATGCAGAAATATGTATATGACCGTGTGGCACAGACAATGATTTTCCTGCAGTTATATGAAAATTACCCGCCACTTTATTAATATTCAGACTACCATGAACACGGCAGGCATTTGGTGCGTAATCTGGTACATATGATCTAAATGGTATAAATAGTTGTGTTCAAACTGTAATACACCTATAATTTTCAACAAATATCATAGGATCACAAATAATTAAGTTAGTTCGCACATACCGCTTTGGCATTTCACTGTACAGAGTAACTTGATTGGACTTCCAAAGCAATTCATGAATAGCATGATATTCTTCCCTTAAATAAGAATTCATATGCTTCAAAGCTTCAAAATGTGTTCTTTGTTCTTGTGTTAATTCCCACCATGTATCCTCTTCGGTCAAAGAATCAAAATCTATCATATGTTGATTTGTAGAATCTAATACATCAGCACCGATACGACCACAAGGCATTGCCACTGTTACATCAATATTGATTTGGAGTTTTGCATCAATGTCAGTATCTGGCTCAAATGTGAATTGTAATCTACTATCAAGATAATAGTTTGTTTCAGCTATTACCAAATACATGATAATAAGAACTGTAAAAATGGAAACTGAAACAGAACCAAATTAAGTCGTTCAAAATGAGCAAAGAGCATAGCTAAATGCAACATATATAAGTATTAAACAATACATAAGTATGTATATTATCTTTAACATAAGGAATTTAATAATAACTATTACTCACATGTTCCTCCAACTGCAGTTTTGTCAACATATACCTCAGGAACTTTTGGGAATGCATCCAGTTCCTTAACGGTCTTAACATTAACGTGTCGTCGCCTCAACATTTTTACAACTTACTTGCAAAAAAAAAATATTCAAAAACTATTTAATATTACAACTAACCTATAATAAGTATTTACTATGCTTAGAAAATAATCCAGAGCTAAATACAAGTTCGATGTTTACCTTTAGCACTGTGTTTATCACCATATTCACTACTCTCTAAATTTTAATTAAATAAAAGAAGGCAGTATTTTGTACATTTTTTGACACGTGGGTATTATCGTATATACCGTATCTAATTTTGACATGTCTACACGAGAAATATGAAACATCCGAGACTAACCAATATATGTTAGTCACTACAAAAATATTACAACGGCGATTTTGCATATAGAAAGATGGCGCCACAATATACTTACATCGTGACTTTAATCATTCAGCTAATGTACATATTAAGTATTTGAATTTGAAATATTTTACGGCATTTTTTGGAAATTCAGACAGAATATTATGAGACCTATGTCTATGAACTATCTAAATATTCGTCTGATTTAAGTAATTGTTAATATTTATATTTTTTCTAAGGCAGTTAGATGAAAATGTCAATTATACCACATTTATAAATTTTAACATTTTTTAAAACTAATTCTCATAGTTAATATCTCAGTTCATATCAAATTCAATATTATGATCACAAAAATTCGTAAAGGATAAATAAAGATCCACAAAATTTATAAAGGACTCATAAATTCACAAAAATCAAACATCGTATAACACGAATTGCGAACGATTTTCAACAAAGAATGAAGAAATTGGTAATTCTAACTTGCTTTTATAATAGGTCCTAATTAGTGTTATTATATAAACTTCAGTTCTAACAAGATTATAAACCATATATGATTGTAATGTCAAAACTTCATTTCTTACGTGACATATATATTTTTCAATTCAAGAATAGAAACTATAAAAATAAATACGTAAATGTTTTCTAAGAATATTCCAACAAAGAGAATATCAAACGTATAAATAAATTTGTGGCCCTGATAAGGGCCGTTGATCTTGAGGAATGATTCACTTGGAGCTAGTGTATTTCGTGACAGCCTTGGTGCCTTCACTCACGGCGTGCTTCGCCAATTCTCCGGGCAGCAACAGCCTCACGGCAGTTTGAATCTCCCGAGAGGTGATAGTAGAGCGTTTGTTGTAATGAGCCAAACGCGATGCCTCAGCAGCGATACGCTCAAAGACATCGTTGACAAAGCTATTCATTATGCTCATAGCTTTGCTGGAGATTCCAGTGTCTGGATGGACCTGCTTCAATACTTTATAGATGTAAATAGCATAGCTCTCCTTCCTCTTCCTTTTCTTCTTCTTATCGGTCTTACTGAT
Organism: Trachymyrmex cornetzi; assembly: GCF_001594075.2. NCBI lineage: Eukaryota > Metazoa > Arthropoda > Insecta > Hymenoptera > Formicidae > Trachymyrmex > Trachymyrmex cornetzi. Next base: position 1,756,640 of record NW_017300267.1, read on the forward strand.
ATTCTTCTGAGCCTTTCCGGCCTTCTTCACCGCTTTGCCGCTCGCTTTCGGTGGCATGATTCAATTCTTCGTATAGCGCCGTGCAAGCAATCGCCGAGACGGAACTTCGAAAAGTGACGGACACGGGACCGTGTGGCCTATATATACAGTAAAGCGACAGTAGTGGCGCACCAATCGCGTGACGCGCACAGCCCATCGTCACGCGCTCGACATCCTATTGGTCGCGCGTAACCATCACAATATGGTATAAATACTCGCCGAGAACAGGCGGAAGCAACACTTCGAGTGGAAACGTCGCACGCTTCGTATCGTTGTGTAACCTCATTCTTCTCTAACTGCAACCATGTCAGGCCGTGGCAAAGGTGGAAAAGCTAAAGGAAAGTCAAAGTCCCGCTCTAATCGTGCTGGACTCCAGTTCCCCGTTGGTCGTATTCACAGACTTTTGCGAAAAGGAAATTACGCCGAGCGCGTTGGCGCCGGTGCTCCGGTCTATCTAGCTGCAGTGATGGAATACCTTGCCGCTGAAGTATTGGAATTGGCGGGAAATGCCGCTCGCGACAACAAGAAGACCAGAATTATTCCTAGGCATCTCCAACTAGCCATTCGCAATGACGAGGAGTTGAACAAGCTGCTCTCTGGTGTTACCATCGCCCAGGGTGGTGTACTGCCGAACATTCAAGCAGTCTTGCTGCCAAAGAAAACTGAAAAGAAAGCTTAACTCCAGCAATTACAAACGGCCCTTTTTAGGGCCATCAATTTCTTCATGTACGAAGAATATCTCATTTGCAATTCTACAATTTATTATCTTTTAATTAATTCTTTCAATCTCTAACTAGTTAATATAAATTTTTATATTAAAAATATATATTATCCTTTAATCATTCAATTTAATTTCTTATATTAATATGTTACATAAAATGCGCATAATTAAGGTAGAGTGGGGTGTTGTGTGCCATGGGGTGTCGTGTGCCGCTTGATTTACCGCCATGTTTAACTAGTATGACGTCATCCGCGTAATGTCAGGTTACTTTGTAGACCTAATCTAACTTTCCATGAGCATCCGACGCTTGTGCACGCGTCCCACAAGTTTCACGAGTTGTAGTTTCGTTGTGTTACGAAAAGTTTTGTGGACGATTTTTTTCACGCAATTTTGCAGGCAAGTGAAGCGACAGGTAAATCTTCAGATATTTAAAAGTATCTATGGACTATTGCCTTTAAAATGGTTAAAGTTATTTTGTGTAAATGTAGCGTGTAACGAGGTTATGGTGGCTATTTCGAAATGTAGCATATGGGGTGTTGTGTGCCACGGAATATGGGGTGTTGTGTACCACTCCATTTTCGACATTTTACCACGTGTCATACATTTTAGACGAATTATTTGCATTTTTCATGCAAATGTAACGTAATTGTAGTAATTTTTAAGTGAAACTTCATTACTTTTTTGTAATTTTTGTTTCTTTTTCATAGGATTTTCGTAGTCAGCATGCCTCGCAATACTTATAAAAATACGCCGAAGCCAGAGACCAATATTACTGGTACTGACTTACTTAGTGCGATAAAAGAGATTGCAATTGAAAATAAATCTATCCGGTCAGTGAGCGAATTATATAATATCTCTAGAATGAAATTGTCTCGGTATATAGAAAATATATATATCCTCTCGATCATCAGAAGAGGAGGACGTCGACTTCTGCATTATTTGTTTGCGCAATATGCCTAAAAAACCTAACAGAAATAACACCATTCATTGCAATGAGTGCGATCGGACTGTTCACCTCAAGTGTGCAAATATGAAAACGGGATATTTCACTTGTTCTCAATGCGAAGCGGCTGAAAGTGATTAAACTTCTTTTTCATTACAATTATACACTTATATTTTCATTTTTTCAAGGTTTAATAAAGAACATTTATAAAAAAATGCTTTCTACTATTGAAAAATGTTTTCTACTATTTACAGTCGTGGCACACAACACCCCACAAATTTTCAAAATCGTAAATTTACACTTTTTTTCAGAATTATAAAACAATTTCAAAATTTGCGAAATTCAAAAAACTGCCCTTACAGATTCTTCGGCATTGAGATAAGCTACAAATAGGATGTTTAACATTACAACAATATGCATTTTTGAAAAAGTTATGGTTCAAAAACAAAACCCGGCACACAACACCCCACTCTACCTTACAAGGCACACAACACTCCACTCTACCTTACTAATTTAAAATGTCGAATGTATTTGAAATATCTTCTGAATTGTACACATGCAGGCTTGCCGCTGTCACTATTTTCACTTTACTCGCTACCTATTTTGAAGAAGGCTCACTTTTACTTACTTTTTCAATGAAAGATTCACTTTTTTCCGATAAAATTGTATTATTTTTATGTTTGCTATACTTTCTGTCCAATAAGTTGCACATTTTTTAAATTTTTGCTGCGTATTTTCATTTCTTTTCTGAATAGATTTGAATAATTTGAATCTCCTGCCATATATGGCGGGATTTTTTTACTTCATTACTAATTATTCAAGGAAGGATTTCATTATAATTTAGTTATTCTAATCCACATAAATTAAATTAATTTATTGAGCGCTAGTTATGAAAAGTGTTGTCATGTTGCCGTATGTACTTGTGCCATAATAATAGCTTTATCAGTATGAAAAACTTATTAGAAAATGTGATATTGCACAAATGTGTAAAACTCATTACAATTTTATACCAAATAATATTGGGCTGGAGAAAAAGTTTTTTGGAATTTTGTTAGCTTAATTATATACAGAATATATTACGAAATTTTCGACTACCTAATGTGAAAGCTTAGTTTTTTAAAATTTGTTTTTAAAATGTTCCTACGACTTTTTGTTACCAAGTTACACGCGGATTATATAAAAGAGCATTCTGATTTTGATTGCTCATAACTCCGTTAAAAATCATCGTATCTTAATTAATAAAATAGACTTTAAGCTGAAACTTTGCTCCGTAATACAATATCATGTTTTAAATTAAATAATATGCTTTTTTAAATATATTGGCACATTCCCTGCGCGCGCTTCTCCATTATACTCTCCTTTTTAGACATTATAAAATATAATATTACGAATCTGGATTCAAAATGTTTGAATAAGAAAAATGACCGAATCGTTATGGCGGTTTGAAGATTTGAAAATTCAAAGTGGTTGAATCAATATGGCGGATGGAATTCTTTAGTTAAATACCATAAACAATTTTATAATACAATTATGTATTATCGAACGCTAATGTTACCATGGTACATGTTGCTTCCTTTTTTTTGTTTTACGTTACAGGAGAAAATCTTCGTACACCTTCCGCCAGATGATGTTTCATTTGAACATCAATCTGACCAGAGGAGACACCTGGCGCCCGAGCTCACCGGGTGTGTTGGATTCGTTCAGTTCGTGTTTTCGAATAGTGAAATCGAATATTTTTTTTTGCATTCGTTTACTCATCATTTGCTCACGATTGTCCCGTCCGAATTTTCGTTTGCTCACCCTTAGTTCAAAAGATATACGAAATTTAAATTTTGTGGGGTCCACTTCACGCTAACCTCCCTAATATTAAAAAATCGAATATTTTTTCCATTTGTTTGCTCATGGATGCTCACTCCTATTAACCTGAACCCCCCACCATCGAAAATCAAAATCGCGATAGGTCAAAAATTTAGTGCTCTTTATTTGCTAATTATACGCTAAAAAAAAATTTTTTTTGCTCCAGCGGTTTAGTGGAAATAAAAAAATTAATTGGGGGGTCAAGGTTAATATAAAGCTGGACCCCCCATACTGAAAAAAATAGATCGGGTGGTGCTACAATGAAATTAAGCACACCAGATTTTTTTGCTTTTTATTTGCTCGAAGATAGCGTAAATAAAATTCGGAAAATTAATATTTTTAATATTAAATCCAGCGATCGCGCAGCGAGAACCAACACGTCCCGCGCCGCGCTACTTCAAGTCCCTTTTCTACCTCCACAGAATTATTTGCTCGAATGTATTTGATATCAGAGTAATAAGTCACGTACTACGAAAATATGACCAAATCCGATTTATTTGCTAATTGTAAAGTGCCGAAAACAACCAGGATATCGAGTACGAGCGCGCGGTCAAGCGCGCTGCGTATCGGTACCATCTTAAATGGCTCGTGGAATGTCGTAAGAATTATTTGCTCGCATGATTTTAGTGGCAAATTAATCCTGGGACTGTATACTATCGATTCGTGCCGAAATACGATTTATTTGCTAACTGCAAAGTACCGAAAACAGTCAGGATGTTGAGCACGAGCGCGCAGCCAATCAGCGCGCTGCGTATCAGTAGGATCTTAAAACGCTCGTAGAATGACGTAAGAATTATTTGCTCGAATGTTGTCGGTGCCACTGCAATCCTGACACAACGCGCTATCGAAAACTGCCAAATTTCGATTTATTTGCTAATTCTAAAGTGTTGAAAATGTCGCGTTAAGAGAGAACGCTCCGCGACGTACTTCCAGATGTGACTATATCCAGGAATTATTTGCTTGCATGATTTTGATAGCAAATAAATCGTATTTTGTCACGAATCGATAGTATACAGTCCCAGGATTAATTTGTTACCAAAATCGTGCGAGCAAATAATTCCTGGACGCTAGAAACACATCTGCAAGTACGTCGCGGAGCGTTCTCACTTAACTCGACATTTTCAACACTTTAGAATTAGCAAATAAATCGAAATTTGGCAGTTTTCGATAGGGCGTTGTCAGGATTGCAGTGGCACCGATAACATCCGAGCAAATAATTCTTACGACATTCCACGAGCGTTTTAAGACCCTAGTGATACGCAGCGCGCTGATTGGCTGCGCGCTCGTGTTCGATATCCCGGCTGTTTTCGGCTCTTTGCAGTTAGCAAATAAATCGTATTTCAGCATGAATCGATAGTATACAGTCCTAGGATTAATTTGCCACCAAAATCATGCAAGCAAATAATTCTTACGACATTCCACGAGCCATTTAAGATGGTACTGATACGCAGCGCGCTGCTTGACCGCGCGCTCGTGCTCAATATCCTGGCTGTTTTCGGCACTTTACAATTAGCAAATAAATCGGATTTGGTCATATTTTCGTAGTACGTGACTTAACGATTACTCTGATATCAAATACAAATACATTCGAGTAAATAATTCTGTGGAGGTAGAAAAGGGACTTGAAGTAGCGCGGCGCGGGCCGTGTAGGTTCTCGCTACGCAACCGCTAGTATTGATTTAATATTAAAAATATTAAATTTTCGAATTTTATTTACGCTATTTTCGAGCAAATAAAAAGCAAAAAAATCTGGTGTGCTTAATTTTATTGTAGCATCACCGGATCTATTTTTTTCAGCCTGAACCCCCTATTTTATTTTTTTATTCCCACTAAACCGCTGAAGCAAAAAAATTTTTTTTAGCAAATAATTAACAAATAAAGAGCACTAAATTTTTGACCATCGCGATTTTGATTTTCAATAGTGGGGGGTCCAGGTTAATAGGGGTTAGGTACCTTACGTTTACGTTGTCACGTCGCACGGATACGTGTCAGCACGAATGGACGAATCGTCCAAAACCGCGAGACAGCTATATGTTTATCAAAACATATGTGGTCTGTTTTCTGTTTCTGCACTAGACTGCACTAGAAGTCTCTTTCTTGCTTTCGACAAATATCAAATATATACCTATTTCATTTTAAGTTCCAAAAGTGTACACTGGTTCAGTCACAGAAAACAGACCTATAGCAGACCTATAGTCTAAGGCTGGTATTCATAGTCGAGTCTTATTTCGAGACCGTCTCTAGTAATATCTTAAGACACTAATGCAGCCTTCTGATTGGTTGATGACTTCTTAAGACCGTACTTAAGACGATCTTGAATATAAGATCTGACTATGAATACTGGTCTAAGAGGCTCCGCACAATAAAAGGAACAGGGAACAGAGAACAGAGAATAAGAATTTCAACCTATCAGAAATCATGTATTGTGGAACACACAGAGTGTATTCCACAATACATGATTTTTGATAGGTTGAAATTCTTATTCTGTTCTCTATCCCCTGTTCCTTTTATTGTGCGGAGCCCCTAAGTCGGCAATTCTTTCAAAAACACACAAGATAAAAGCAGCCGAACCGAAATAAAGGAACCAAACGTCCGCCGCGGACGAGTGGTTCTTCAGAACTATCTCGTCATATTTGTATGAAATATACGAATTAATGTTTTGCCTACCATAAGTACAACCTAAATTAGACTGGTTACTCCAACATTAATTCGACATATTTCGTAGCTATTCGCCAATTTAATAGAGCTCCATCTTTGTCCCTCAGAATAGGTTGTACTTGTTCCAACAGGAATGTGTACTAAATAACTTGACACAACCGATAATTTAACTTTTTTAATATTTAAATATTATTAAGTCTTTGAAAAAGCTGTAATAAAAAAGTTATATCCTTTCCTGAGCCATTACCGCCCAGGTTATTAAATTACACAAAGTTATATACAGAATAGTATACTAAGGACTATTCCATACGTAGTTACCGACAGTTGTCAATGTCGGTATCATTAATTAGCAAAAGCCAACGAGTCACGTTTTTCTCTTTTTTTCATCCTTGCCTTTGGCTGTCGCTACTTAACAATCGAAGTAAGGCAGTTCTTCTGGATAATTAATTATAATCAAAAAATTAAAATAACATTGAATTAATACTTTAATTCAATAAATTTAACATTAGAATATATATACAAAAACTTTAATTAATTATTCTTATTCTATTATTACTTTTATAAGTCTTTTTTTTTTTAATTTTTTTCAATAACTTTTTAGGAAGCGAAAGCATAGAGTTTAAATGAGATTCCAAAAAAAAGCTGACTCACATCAAAGATGTTCGCATCAGAATGACCATCGCTCGCAGCCTTCGCAGGTAAGAAAGCACGACTATATCGAAAAATTTTCTTCTACTGGTTGAAAATTATGCAATACTGTATACCATCTTTGCTGCTTTGATAAAAATATCAATTATGCAACGCAACTAGAAAATATTCGTAGACAATTTGTGGGTAAAGGATGTTAAAAAAGACCTTATTAAACTTACTTTTTCCTAAACCTTTTTATATAAGTAAGTTTTTTGTAGAATGACTTCTTGTATACAATAAAACTATTAAAAAGTTTGTAGCGTTTGGGGAATATTTCAAAAATGCACGCGCGCGCGCGACACGTAAAATTTTCGATAAATATTCTCCACCATATTCTTTTTTAATTTTTTCATAGAAGTTTATGCTTACCGAATTCTATTACAAAATTCATAAGCGATTTATGAAAATTAAAAAGAATATAAAACGTAATTATAAATATTTTTTTATAAAATATTTGTATAAAATGTAATTATAAATGAAGAATTAAATTAGAAATCCTAGTTACAAGTTTTTATTATACAAATTATCTTAATGACTAATTATAATTTAAAAACTTCAATAAAATAATTAAGGATTTGAAAATTTCAGGAATTAATACATAAATATATAAAAAAATTCGAACTAGAAGAAAACCAAACGTATAAATAAATTTGTGGCCCTAAAAAGGGCCGTTTATCTTGAGAGCAATAATTTACTTGGAGCTGGTGTACTTGGTGACAGCCTTAGTGCCTTCACTCACGGCGTGCTTCGCCAATTCTCCAGGCAGCAAAAGTCTGACAGCAGTTTGGATCTCCCGAGAGGTGATAGTAGAGCGTTTGTTATAATGAGCCAAACGCGATGCCTCAGCAGCGATACGCTCAAAGACATCGTTGACAAAGCTATTCATTATGCTCATAGCTTTACTGGAGATTCCAGTGTCTGGATGAACTTGCTTCAGCACTTTATAGATGTAGATAGCATAGCTCTCCTTCCTCTTCCTTTTCTTCTTCTTATCGGTTTTACTGATGTTCTTCTGAGCCTTTCCGGCCTTCTTCACCGCTTTGCCGCTCGCTTTCGGTGGCATGATTCAATTCTTCGTTTAGCGCCGCGCAAGCAATCGCTGAGACGGAACTTCGAAAAGTGGCGGCGCCGAGCCGCAGTGTGCTCTATATATACAGTAAAGCGACAGTGGTGGCGCACCAATCGCGTGACTCGATACAACCAATCGTCACGCGCTCGACATCCGATTGGATGCGCGTAACCATCGTAATATCGTATAAATACTCGCCAAGAACCGGTGGAAGTAACACTTCGAGTGGAAACGTCGTACCCTTCGTATCGTTGTGTAATCTCATTCTTTTCTAACTGCAACCATGTCAGGCCGTGGCAAAGGTGGAAAAGCTAAGGGAAAGGCGAAGTCTCGCTCTAATCGTGCTGGACTCCAGTTCCCCGTTGGTCGTATTCACAGACTTTTGCGAAAAGGAAATTACGCCGAGCGCGTTGGCGCCGGTGCTCCGGTCTATCTAGCTGCAGTGATGGAATACCTTGCCGCTGAAGTATTGGAATTGGCGGGAAATGCCGCTCGTGACAACAAGAAGACCAGAATTATTCCTAGGCATCTCCAACTGGCCATTCGCAATGACGAGGAATTGAACAAACTGCTCTCTGGTGTTACAATCGCTCAAGGTGGCGTACTGCCGAACATTCAAGCAGTCTTGCTGCCAAAGAAAACTGAAAAAAAAGCTTAACTGCAGCAATTACAAACGGCCCTTTTTAGGGCCACTAATTTTTTCATACGAAGAATATTTCATTTGCAATTTTATTATCATTATATTTCCTTTAATTCTTATGCACTTCCAACCAGTTAATATAAATTATATTAAAAATATATTTTCTTTTAATATCCATTTATTCGTTACCATTATGCTATAAATAAATAAGTTGCGTGAAAACACGTAATTCTAAAATGTATGTAGTTATAATCATTCCAAAATGAATAACAGTATTCGTGATCTTGAAATTAAGTACCACAATGAACAATCTGGAATGTCAATTATGTTGTGAACTATACTGGATTGGAAATACTGCACAAAAGCACTTTCGTATTCGTTAGACTCGTAATAGGGATAGAGCATTCTAATAATTTCATCCCTCACTATCGCAAATTAAGTTCGTACTAAATAAATTTATTTAAAAAGGAAATATATCAATTAAAATAATTAAATAAAAAAAATGTAAACCTTATAATATTGTGTCGTTATAATCTAGCCTATATCCTATTTAATTGAACACTCCATTTTCATTCAAATTTAGCATAAGTGTAAGGCTAGAAATATTTCACTTCTGTTTTAACATTTTTATTTATAAGTTATAGTTTTAACAGTTTCACCGTTTTATTATCTCTAAATAAAACAATGATATAAAAAATAAAGTTTCATGCAAAAGATAACGAGTTTTTATAAAATCATCAATTATAAATATAACATCAGATTTGCAAAATTACCTGCTCAAGTAAAAAAAAATGTTTAATTAGACTGGTGAAAAAGTTCATAAATTAATGCAATATATATTTAAAAAAATCATTACAATACTAGGATACTATAAGGAAAGAGTACGTATATGTTAACACTTTAAAAGATGATAATCCAGGAGCGGAAGAGGCAATACAATTTCTATACATTAAATGTAGGTAATTTTAATATAAAATAAAATTTTACATTATCATTTTTATTGCTAATTTTTATTTATATAATTTTATAAATATATTTCATTTAATAACTAAATATTTTATAACCTCGTAAAACATACGACTGGTAATCGTACTTACAATATATACACGTGTCGTTTTATAAACTATATCTTCCTCGATTTTCTTATTAATTTGTTTATATATGATTCTTAAGATTTTAGAATTAAATTTCAAGATAGAAAATGTGAGAACATAGTTAATATTATATCATAGATATACCTGTACAGTCAACTAAATATCAATGCAATTTTTTATTTCAAAAAGGACAATTTCATAATTGATTTGATAGATGTCATGTAAATTAGTCAAAATAACGTAAGGCATTATTAAATATTAATTTACATAGACAGAGATCGTTTTAAATAATGGGGAAAATTCGTTGGGGCGAATGGCGGTTCACCATTTTCGCTGATATAAACTGCTCCATTTTTACTCTCCGAATAAGATCTATCAATGGAAGCGCCACATTATCGGTTGTCTGTATCGGATATTTTTTCACTTCATCGTTAGCATTATCTATCACAGTGAGAACGGAGTCATAGATCTTACTGTTGATATCTGTTACCAATATTACGCTCGGACACATGATAACAACTCGCACTCCAGTTTTATCGTACATACTTGTTAAAAACTGATTGAATCCCAAAATAGCTAATTTTGAAACGTAATACATTGGCATAATATAAAATGGATGTAATGCAACTATGGATGCAATATTAACTATTACACCACTTTCACCGCCTTTATGCTTCTCCATGTAGTCAAATGCGAACATAGAGTCATGAATTAGTGCCTTAACATTGAGATCGAATGTTTCCTCTCAATACTTATTATTCAATATATCAGTGTTATTGATAATAATATCAAGGCTTTTGAATGCATCGACGATTTTCTTTAACGTCTCCTTCAAATCGTCAGTTTTCGTCACGTCACAAATAAGGAAGACAGCACGACCCTTCTCAAATTCATTTTCCAAAATAATTAGGTACCGCATTCTGGCCGTTTGATGTTGGCAGGTCAACCACAGCGACACTTTTTGCACTATTACGTAACAGTATTTCAGCGTACTTGTAGCCTAATCCGCTAGTTGCTAAGTTCTTGAAGTCTTCGATAAAATATACTTTAGCAAATTGTAATGAATGTTGTCTCTGTAAAAACAGAGCGTTTCTAATTTAATAATCTTTATGGCGCCTACTGTCTCGCTGATGATTTATTAACAAACTTGTTAATAAAAGATAATAAGACACTTTTATTTCTAAAAATGTGTTTTATTTCTCAAAGATAATTTTAAAAAGACAAGTTATACTTACAATTTTTTTGAAATTCAAATATACGTATATACGGGGTGTTAAAAAAAATATTTAGCATTTTTATGGTAGATAATTCACACCATACTAAGAAGAGTACAAAAATCTTAGTAAATCTTAGCTTTCTCTTGAAAGCTTTACCGTTTCTGAAATATTTTTTTATATATTAGCATCATGAATGAATTACTTGCTATATTTACAGAAAATACTCCACATATCTTCCGTTTGCCAGTGAAATCTTCTATTATAAAATATGTATGGAAATTGAATGAGGATATACAAAACGTAGTTTATAAACACTGAGGTAAACATCACACGCGACATGTAGAAGCCAGTAAGTCATTCATGATGTTAACATACAAAAATGTTTATATCTCAGAAACGAATTTTCGACCTATATTCACTAAGGTTTTTTATTCAGTATGGTATGTACTATCTATCATATAAATGCTCAATGGTTTTTTTTAACATTCTATATAAATTTAATTATAAATGACAATATTATGTACATTACATTAATGACATTTTATCGAGAAAGATACTTTTTATTGTATACAATTTCTTTCTTATTGTATCTTATTATTTTTTATTTTATTAAAAAGCATACATATTCTGAAATTTATAATCTTGTGCTAATCGTAAATCGATTTTATATAGTAAATTTATTTAATTGGATACACTCCGATTTCTTTTAAATTTGCTATAAATGTAAATTGACATTATGCTAATCTCTTAAAGCTTATGATGAAAACGTGAAATACTTGAGCGAGGTGTGAAATTCTATAACGAATTACAATGAACATTATTCTTTGTAAATAGAGTATTTCCAGTTTTATGTTTTTTCTTATCGCACTTACTTTTTATTGCTAATAATTTAATAAATTTGTTGATGGAAAATTTTATTAGCAAAAATACTTGTTTTATTGTTTCAATGATAAATTTGAGAAGATAAATTCATAACTATTTAGATTAAGGACATTCTTGAAAATCTTGATTTTGATTTGTTATCAAAAATAAAACTTTAAGTCACTTTGCCTTAATAACTAGATATTGATTTTTCATAGTTTCTGAGATATTTAGAATTAACATGTAATTTTAGTAGTAAACCTTCACTTTAGATGACCAATTCCAATAATCTCGACTTTGATATATGTAATTGTTAAAATTGTAATGAGTAATTTTTAAAAGGTTTTAATATATGGTCACTATTTTTCAAAAATTGTTAACAAAATAATTTTCATTGCATTTAAAAAGTAAACGTATGCTATTTATAAACCCATGTGGAACCTTCTTTGCATTATAAAGTGTATGCCTAGGTAAAGTAATTGTCACACTCTCTTCGAGGACTACACTACCAAAAACTAGATGCGTAGGTTTGGACTGAATCTCACTTAGTATGATAATATCAGAACACTATATATAAAGACATTATACGTGCATTAAAAGAAAGATTCTAATGAATATGGATGTCGTCCACATATAGAAATGTCAAAAAAGAATATAGATTCCGCAGTTAATCTTTCCTGTTAAAAATGTAATTATCAATCATGATCAGCCCTTCTTACGATAAGAACAATATTTTTTCGTTAGGACATCTCATAATTTCTTTGATACATATTTATTCCGCCAAAAATATTTATCTTTATAATGTTTTTATGTAATATTTTTCTATATAAATACATTTGAATTTAATATAAAAAATTTTCTAAACTCATTCAATTAACAATTTTAGAAATTTTTATCTGAAAAAACAAATGAATAACTAATCATTAATATTGTTTACACTTGTAAGAGAAATTGAAATATTTATTTTTCTTGACAATTTATCATATATAACATATATATTTTTCCTTTTTAATTTGAGAAAAGATGTTTATAAAGCTAAAATAAAATAAAATAAAATTTTCAAATGACTCCAGAAATTCTATTTGAAAAGTTTGTGTATCTATAAATAAAAAATTTAACTTGTTTTTAGAAAAGTTTAAATAAATAAGAGTTAGTTTTTTCATAGTCATATCTTTCGATTTATATTTGAATATAATTTTCATTCTCCTTTAAATTATATTGTATTTCGTAAATTATTTCTATGTGTTGGCTCCATAAATTATATAAAAACAAAAAAATATTCTTCAATCAATAAAAATCCAAGAAATGTGATTAGTGTTAAATGATTTATTTCGAATGCAAATGCTTATTTGTGACATAGAACGAGACACTATGTAATACGTAATGCATATAAGTTTAAATTATTGTGATAAGGTTATAATAGATATAGCTAAATACATTCAATAAAATTATATAAATACAACTATAATATTAATATCGATGACATCAGAATTTAGAAAAATGTCAATTCAATACGTAATAGTAAGCCGTATTATTGACATTATAAACATTTTTCCATGTTTTAAAAATTTAGTAATTAATATACATTTTTAATAAGTAATACAGATAAAGAACTGTTAAAATCAGTCTGCAATAAAATAATACTTTCAATTTTCAAAAGAAAAAGAGAGAGAGAAAAAATTATATTTCTCTCGCGCAGTTTCAGCGTTACGGCTGCGCTACTATATTACTAAGGCGCTGATTGGCTATTGGTATAGGAGAGGGGATACGACGGGCTGCCTCTCACTTATATAAGCATGGCCAACGGACCTGTGGCAACACTTTCCGTCGAGTTCTCACGGAGTTAGCATTGTTGATCATATCCGAGTATAGTTCAAAATGACTGGTCGTGGTAAGGGAGGAAAGGGATTGGGAAAAGGAGGAGCGAAGCGCCATAGGAAGGTTTTGCGTGATAACATCCAAGGTATCACCAAGCCAGCCATTCGTCGATTGGCTAGACGTGGCGGTGTCAAGCGTATTTCTGGCTTGATCTACGAAGAGACCAGAGGTGTCCTAAAAGTCTTTCTGGAAAACGTCATTCGTGATGCTGTGACCTATACCGAACACGCCAAGAGGAAGACTGTAACAGCTATGGACGTGGTCTACGCTCTGAAACGCCAAGGAAGAACCCTCTATGGTTTCGGTGGTTAATTCACTCTACCACTTGTCAAAATCAAATCAACGGCCCTTTTCAGGGCCAACAATTTTTAATACGTCGGAATTTTCTCTAAAAGCATATTTATATACTACATACATACATACCTTGATAAGTAATTAAAAATTACGTATATATACGTGCTCTTCGAGTTGCAGTGAAATGTTTAATATATAACTGTTCTCCGATTTTTCTGTGAATTCGTGTTTTCAAGCGTGGAGTATATTCTATATTTCTAGGAGAATAATCGTTGCAAATCCCATTTTTTTTTCTAATTTCAGAAGATTTTGATCACTAAAGTATACACTTTTGAATCGCAAACTTTTTTGCTATAATCTGTATAAAAAATAATTTAAACTTTTGATTAAAGCAGAGACTTGTTAATTTATCACTTTCTAACTGATATCAAAATTTATACTCAAAAGAACGGAACTTAGTGACAGTTTTCTTCCTGAATTTATTCCATGTTCTAAAATACACATTAATATTGCAAAAAAAATCGAAGAGAGCATTATACTAAACATTTATCAGAATTTTTATTGGCAATATTAGAAATCAAAGCACTTAAGAAATAAAGAATCATATTTTCCTTTACTCTGATTTAATTTTATGTAGTAAATCGCGTTAGAAATTAATGTTATTTCAATCCAAATATTTATTGCTATGGGGCAGTTAGTACAAACATAATGAATAGTAACAATGTTAATTTGCATTAATGCATCTCCCTCCACAAAATATTAAAATGTATAAACGTGTAGCTTCGAATGGATATTTGTCAATTTAAGTTTCATAATTCATAAATATATATTTTAACGTTTAACATTAACGATAAATGTTACAGTCAAATTGCTCGTTGTTGGGCGGAGCCTTTTGCACAAGATATAAGAGAATTAACAATCCGGTCGATATTTATAGTCTGTTCTTATTTTAAGACAGTCTTAAGTAATATTTTAAGATGCTCATACGCAGTGCCGTGACATAGATCAAGTGCTTAGGGCAGCAAATTTTAGAAAGATTTTTTTAAATTTAGCATTGATATATGGGTGATTTTAAGTCACTATAGATAGACGAGAGAATTTATAGCGAAACACGATTCGTAGTAAAGAAATATTAAATTTGCTTTCTGTTCTTCGTATCGAATTTATTGTCATGAGCTTAAATTACGATAATGTCGATGAATTGTTTACATTAAAATGTAGAAAAAAACCATTTTAATTATAACTAACATACTTTAATTTTTGTAGTTTTATTTTCTTTATATTTCAAATAAAGGGTTTATTAGGACAAGATATCTCGAGAAAATCAACTTTTTAATTAATTTAATATAACTTATGAAAAAAACTTTACCCGGTAACATCATATTTTGTAAAATGTCGCTCGAAATATTTTAGCCTCTAGGTGCAAAACGGATTAATACGGCCCTGTTAATACTGTTTTGTGATTGGCTTATGACATCTTAAGACTATTTAAGACGGTCTTAAATATAAGAACCGACTATGAATACCAGCCTGAGGGTTCTCCTTTCCATGAAAGGAAGGACTCTGATTGGTTGATTTTCTTACACGTTATGCAAAAGCCTGTGCTCTCGGCTCTTGCCCTATAATACAGTCAGTACGTAGCTTCCACTGCTGCAGATAAAGAGAAAGCTCTCTGAAGCGAGCGATCAGTTCTGAACGCTTGAAGACGCGGATACGTGAATACGATTGGAAGACAAAGAGAGGTGCATAGTTCTTGGTTGTTTCATTAATATCGACTGGCCGCCATTTTTATTCTTAATGATCAGAAAAACAAGGAACGAAAACTTTTCGCGAGAGGAGAAGGAATTCGTCGTTCGATTTGTGAACGAGCATCTGAAAATCTTGGAGAACAAGAGCAACACTTCGGAAGTGTACTTGAAAAAGCGCGACAAATGGCGGGAGTTAACAGAGAAACTGGAGGCATTCGGGGTCGTAAGAGACTGGAAGGAAGTGCGACATGCATATCAAAGATGGAAGTGGTTTGCCAGAAGGAACATCACTGCTTTACAAAAATGGGGCGACAATATACCAACGAGTATGTCACCAACGGAATTTGATTATATGATATATAATGTATCCTCTCAAAAATTTGAGGATGATGAGAGTAATTTTTCGAACGAATTCGAAAATAATGTAAGTGAAATAGGGACGCGGGGCAACATAGTTTTTTTAAAAACAAAATTGAAAAAATGTGTATATAAAGATGTATTTAATTTTTCTATAAATCGTAGTACAATGTTTTTTTATGATGTATAATATAAAGAAATCTAAACTTTGATATAATTATTTTCATATAAATAATAATTAAAAATTTTATATATAATAAATCGCAAAAATTAATTTTAAGATACACTTTTCGAATAGTAATTTCAAATAAAAAAATGTAAATGTTTCTCCCCACATTTATATAGTTATAATACAGTTTATTATGTATAAGCATCTTGTATAGTAATTAGTAATTATATTTAATTGTAGAGAATATTTAATTGTAGGTTTATTTGCATAGAATTAATATTACAATATAATTCAAATAATTTTTAACATTAATTCTATTTATAAATTGCAATGTGTTTGAATATAAAGTAATTTACAATATAATATAATAAATAGTAAATATATATATAAATATGACACACATATATGTATAAACAAAAAATATATAAATAAGAACTATTTACATACGTACAAATGTAGATATTGATATATATTTTATGTTTAGCATGTTACGAACGAGTATGATGAATTATCCAATGTATCACCTTCTTTTGATACAAACAGGTACATATGTTATACATTATTTTTCTATATCTAAATCTTGCTCATAATATTACACTATATATTCAATAGAATGTCTTGTTTTATATCAATAAATTATAAAATTTTTGGAATTTTATTCGACAGAGAATTAATTTATATGTATAATTTAAAGTTCGAATAATTCCTTGCAAACAGCAAAACAGTGAAAGATAAAATTACATGAATATAAATATATAGTTAATTATATAAATTATTTAATTTCAGTGGCTCTTATGTTTCTCACCCACTTCAATTCACTGAGAAACCTATAGAATATACAAATGAAATATTAGATAATTTGAAGGTAAGTAATCATTGCAGATTGCGAAGAAACATTTGAATATTTCATTCTTTTATTCATATTTTGATTAATTCTTTTGTTAGATAAAAATGGAACAGACTGATGAAGATTTACCAAAGACATGCGAGAAAACAAGGTATTATAAATTTGAAACGTAATGTGTGGTTCAGTTCTGTAAATTTCATGTCTTTAACAGATTATAATGCATAATTTTTTTATTGTAAAAATCTTAATTTTGTCTCATGTTTATTGATTATTTCATTTTAGATAATGCTTATATATGTATATAGTAACTTCAATATATGAAAATTAGTAAATAGAAATGAATCGATAAAATAATAAAATTACGTCTCTTTTCAGAATTGACAACACTGGTGTGCAAAGTACAAGTGTCCCGGCAAATTCGACAAATGTTACGAATGTATCCAGAAAATCATCTTTCGATGTTGCCGAATTCGTGCCGAATAAGAACCAGAAAATCTCTTCTAACAATGATCAAAAAGCTAACAATGGAACATCTAATAACGTTAATAGTAATATTGAATATAAAAGGCGAGAAAACTTATTAAAATTGAAACTTCTTCGCACTCAGCTTAATAGAGAAATTAGAGAAGAAGAGGAGAGCAAAATCAGAATGGAACAAGAAAAAATCAAGCTAAATATATTAAAGTTACAATTAAAAAGAGAACGAATACTTCTGAAAAATATGCAAAGTTCTTCCTAACATGAAAGGCGTATAAAATAATAAATGTACAAAGTTCTTTATATGAAATATGTTAACTATGACGTATCTGTATGATCTAGTTTTCATAAATATAATTTCACTATGCATTATACGTTTATGTTCGTTATGTTAATTAAAATACCTAAGATATTGAAATAATCATATGTAGGATTAGAAATAAAAACAAAATATAAATTGCGAGCATTTGAGTTATTCCTCGTTAAAAATAATTTGGGCCCTGAAAAGGGCCATTTGTGACTGCAGCGAGTGTATCCATCGCAGAACAATTATTTCTTTGCTGCGGCCTTCACAGCCTTCCCTGTGGCTTTCTTCGGTTTAGGTGTCTTAGTCTTTGCTGCAGGTGCTTTCACAGCCTTCTTTGCCTTCGACGGTGACTTGGGCTCCGTGGCAGCCTTGCCTTTCTTTCCGGCAGTCTTCGCGACAGCCTTCTGAGCAACTGGTTTCTTCGGACTCGTCGCAGCTCTCTTAGCGGTGGTAGTTTTCTTTGCGACAGCTGGTTTCCGTGGAGCCTTTTCTGTCTGCGCGTCCTTCTTCGTACTAGCTTTCCACACGTCCGAATTACCTAAGGCACGTTGCGCTTTTCCCTTGGATTTGGTGGGCTTAGGCTTGTCCGTCGACAATTTGAAAGAGCCGGTGGCGCCTTTACCTTTGGTTTGCACGACAGCACCTGCAGTAACGGCGGATTTCAGGTATCGCTTGATAAACGGAGCAACCTTCTCGCCGTCCACTTTGTACGTTGACACAATGTACTTCTTGATCGCCTGGAAGGACGAGCCTTTACGATCCTTCAACTGTTTGATAGCTGCTGTCACCATCTCAGAGGTTGGTGGCCGCGCCGATGTTTTCTTCTGCTGCGACTTAACCTTACTCTTGCTAGCCTTTTTAGTGACTGCGGCATTGCTCTCGGCAGTCTCGACAGCTGTATTTCCACTGACTTTGTCCTCCATCTTCTTGAAAGTACGTTTTACGTCCAAAAACGATCGAGTCACAGAATATCTCAATATCCCACAGAATGCAGAATAGCCAGATTGTTGAGTCTCAGGCGCTAACGACGCGCTATAGTATGCAGCGCACGGACCACGGAGAGAGACCTGCCCAATATGTCGACCCGTTAGTTTCGCGGAAAGTGATGGAGCGGTAAACATACTTCGACTTTGCGACGTTATTTCTATAAAATTAAAATCAGTAGAAATACAAAAAGCAAAT
This sequence comes from Trachymyrmex cornetzi, assembly GCF_001594075.2. Classification (NCBI taxonomy): domain Eukaryota; kingdom Metazoa; phylum Arthropoda; class Insecta; order Hymenoptera; family Formicidae; genus Trachymyrmex; species Trachymyrmex cornetzi. Next base: position 1,775,688 of record NW_017300267.1, read on the forward strand.
TAACATATAGCCACGTGTATGCGGTTTCATTTTCATTTTCATTAAATGTTTCCGCGATTATCGGCTCGCGTCCACGATGGAATTTCGACGCTCAAGTATTTTCACGCCGATAGCGTAGCCTATGGAAAAACATAAAAATTGAACTTTTCCTTCAACATTTTCAATGTTGTTCCTCTAGAAAAATGTGCCGACGGAACGGGCCCACCACCTCGATTAATCGTTTCCGTCCGATAACGACTCGTATCCCGAAAATAAGAAGCTTAATTCACGGCCTCTCGGGATACGCGCGCGTGTAAGGTACACGAGGCAAAATGGCCTTGTTACTTCTTGGCTTAATGGTATATAATGCAAATCGATCCTACGATTTATAATTTTTCTCATCGTCCGTTCTGTAATTTATAATAAACATTAAATTACTCATAAAATTAATCCTAGAATACTTATCTACGAAGCTGACGAGCGAATATCGCGTACTTTACGCCACAGCAACGTAATGCATTCTATCCGAGAACATAAGAAAAATCGATTCAATAATGTAATCCCTGTTAATTGGTTTTTTTCAATAACAATGTTTACTAACAAAGTAGAAATTCAATATATTTTTAAAACGATAATTCTAAATTCCTGAATAACTTCTCGCTTTTTTAAAATCAGTTATGGTCGTATATGACAAGCTTCATTCATATAACATTAGTACAAGTTACTGATGTTAGTAGCGATAGTAATATATCAAAGTTATTAAGAATATTGAAATTTTATTATTACTAGATAATTTCCTCAAATATGTCTGTTCATAATATTCAGTAAAGCAAAAAAAAAAGATTAATATCATTTTATATACATGTGTGAGATACACCTTGTACCGACAGGGCGATATCCTAGCAATACGATAATTTATTTTTTAACTGTTTGCAACTGCGAAATATTTCGTAAATGAAATAATAAATAGATTATCGATCCATTTATTTCTTTATATGTTAATAAATTTTTTATTATTAACATATTTCTTTATGCTAATTTTTTATTAACATATTTCTTTATGCTAATAAAAAAATATGTAAATAATAAAAAGTTCACACATAAAAGTTAAATTAATTCATCATTGTATTCATATGCCTTCAGTAATATTTTATTAATTACAAATGTCAAAACACTTAGAATATAATTTCTCTAGAATATCCGTTAGAATTTTGTCGTTTTAATAAACTAATATAGCTTGTATTTTGTATTAAAGTATATAAGTGTAATATTAATATAGATAAATCTCGTATAAATATTGGTATAATCATATGTGTAGGATATTTATGATAAGGAGTAGAATAAAAATGAATGTATTTAAAAAGATTGATTTGATTGCATCTATTATTTATCATAGTATATGTAACCGCATAAGAAAATAAAATATTTTATTTTATTTTCTTATGCAATTACACACACATATATACACACACAATATTAAAAATTATTTAAACAATTTAATATTTAAAACATATTTATTTGTTACACTGTTACACGTTTATTTCTAATTTAGATAACATATAAAAGTATAAAAATGTTTTAAATTACATACACATGCTGTATTATATAAAAAAATTCTCAAAAAACATGAAATACACGCAATATGTTTAATAAATTTTAATAAGTAAAAATTGACGGATATATTATAAATAACATGAATAAGTGAAGAAAACGATATTTGAGCAAAGTAGATCTTGATACTTAGTAATATTTTTGTACAAATTTTTATAATTTTCATTTTCAAACTACGTGCCGATTATCGGCCTCGAAACAAGTATTTAAATAATTTAAGGAATAATCATAATTTTAAGAATAATCGTACTTTTTTTAATCATCATTTATGAATATTCCTTGCGGATACATTTCGCAATCGTCGACAACTGTATATTGCTTGTACCCTCGTAAATAGTACCAACTTTTACATCTCTATAATATTTTTCTTGAGGAAAATCGGTCGTAAAGCCGACACCTCCCACAAAGTCTATGCACTTTCCGGTGATACGACACGCAGTTTCGGACGCGAAAAGTTTCGCCATAGCTGCTTCCTTTATGACGTCCTTATTAGTTTCCACCAATCTCGCCGCGTTGTAAACGAGCAATCTGGCGCATTCCAATTCCGTTACCGCCTGAGCTATTTGATGCTGTAGGCTTTGAAAGGAGAAAATTTCCTGTCCAAATTGTTTCCTTTCCAACGTGTACGGTATGGTCGCGTCCAAACATCCCTGTGCTATGCCAATCATCTGTGCGCCAATACCGATTCTACCTTCGTTCAGAAATCCAGCCGCGTACTTATATCCATGTCCGAACTTTCCCAACAGATTGTCTTCGGGTATCCTAACGTTGTTGAAGTGTACCATGCAAGTGCCTGATGCTTTAAGACCCAACTTATCCTCGCGCTTGTCCACCGTCAGACCTGGTGTATCACGGTCCACGAGGAAGGCTGTGATGCCGCGATAACCGGCGGCAGGGTCCGCATTGGCAAAAATTATGAAAATCTGCGCTACGTCGGAATTCGATATCCACATTTTCGTACCGTTGATCACGTATTCGGCTCCATCTTTCTTTGCTTCAGTTTTCAAAGAGAAAGCGTCCGATCCTGAACCAGATTCTGATAGACAGAAACTACCTATGGAATCCCGGGCCAGTCTAGGTAGATACTTTTGCTTTTGTTCTTCGGATCCAACCTTAAGAATAAGTGAATTTACCATAGTGTTATGAATATCGACACATGCAGATACTGCCGGGTCGATTTTGGAGATTTCCTCAATGGTTATAATCGTACTCATAAAGTTGCTTCCCGTTCCACCGTATTCCGTCGGGATTTGGATACCCATCAGGCCGTTCTTGAATAGCTTTTGAAACACACTGTCGTCTATCTTTCCTTCCCTTTCCATCTTTCGTACGAGCGGAGCGATCTCCTGCTTGGCCAGTTTAGCGACCATTTCCTTCGTCATAAGTTCATCGTCTGTAAACTGTGTCAGTGGACCTGTGCAGTGTTGAAGACACGATGCGTATAAATGTAATTGGCACGTTGTAGTCAGTTTCTGTTGTGTACGGCGTAGAGCGGAACGGAGTGTAGATGGATACATAATTAGCACACGACTTTTTTAAAAGAAAAATCGGAAAAATGGATACTGAATATTCGTGAAGCGCGATAGTACAGATGTCAATACCTATACACGCGACTCGTACTCGCTGAAGACTGATGTTGAATCGCTATGCGATAATGCAGGACGGCGTTTAAGAATGTTATATGTATGACGTGGCAATCAGTGAAGACGTAATACGTAGAACGTGCAGCATATATTATCTATAGTTCAAATTATCGCAATGTATAATTAAGCAACTGTAGAACAAAGGTTTTTTTTATTGTTTCTCTTTTAAAAGTTTCTTTTTTTGTCAAGTTAATAGAAGTCTTGTACTTATTCATAAATATTCATAAATATGCACGAAAATGATTGCAAAATTATCAGGAATTCAATACCAAGCTGTTCCAACATACACACATTATTGAAGAGTTTAGTCATACATTGATATTTATAGTCGGCTCTTATTTCAAGATCGTCTCTGTAACTGGTTTATGATATCTTAAAATTGTACTTAAGACAGTTTTAAATATAAGATTTGACTATGTGAATACTAAGCTTACAATTATAAAAGACCATTTTCTCCTTACTTGTCATCTATCACTTACGTAAGTGCCATAGGCGTAAGCAAGCAAACATTTAATGAAATTTATTTACTTTTTTAAAACATACTGAAAATATAATTAAATAAACTAATCTGAATAATGTAATAAAAGTGTTTTCACAACATATATATGTATATTCTTGTCTGTGAAATCTGTTTATACATTTTTTAGATGATAATCGCATACGTTTATTGACACTAACTATGTAATACATACTTTAATATTACAATTTCAAAACTGTGTAAGACTTGTATGTATAGTAATCAATATGCATGTATATCGCAGTAAAACAGGCAAGGACTGATGTATGTTGAAGATAATTATCAGGCACTTAATCCCAATATATAATGTTGGAAGTTATTTGTGTAACAAATTATCATAAAGGAAAGTACAAAGAGTTTCCATTCAAAAATCGTTTTATCTGTACATTTCCTGATGTATTTTTCCTCATAGAATTCGAAAGTTATCATGACGCTGAATACACTCCAAAAAAATTGATCAAAAGTTAATAGAATCCTGATTCATATTATGACGAAATTACTGTGAATTACGCTTTAATAATTCAAAACTGATTCAAAGTTGGACGTAACATAAATGACACTACACGTGTGAGTAGTGTTGTATTGCAAAATGTTAAATGCTAAAAATTATATTTTTCCATATGATATATTTATTATCAAAAGATTTAATTTTATGGGAAACCATGTTAATATATTATTATTGCTCAATTATTACTTTTCAATTCAACGAAAAATAGAGAACACTTTCAAAACACTCAAAGTTGCACAATTTTCAGATCATCGATGAAAAATATATTTCGATGAAACATTATAGCAGACAAAAAAATAAAAACATTCTTTAAAGTTTGAAACTTACTTTAACATAGTTAAACATAGTTTAACATAGTATTTGACTGTTTTTAAAAAAATCTATCTTTATAGTTCCGTAACTTTACAAAGATCACATTATTACATTTCTAAGATTACATATACATTTAATAGTTTGTAGTTCGATAAAAAATTTTTTATCGAGATGCAGATTGTTGATATACGGAATTTTAAGGAACGTAACAAGGTCTTTGTTAGGTTAGAAGTTTTATACTTTTTTGTTAAGAAGTATAAAGATAAAATTTTTAGAAAAAATTTAGAAGCATCTTGAAAAACAAATGCAAGAAAACAATTCACGATTCAGAGGTCATTTTTTATACTATTATCCTAACAAATGTGAACATTAACTACTACTTTTATTGTGAAATTCGTTCGTATACAAAACTTACGGCTTAAATAATATAAAGATTTCATTATTAAAATTATCATTAAAATAAAAATTTATCTTCAATCACATAAGCTTTAGCAAACAATTTCGCTTTACAGTGATGTACTTATAACTACATTACTCAAACACGACTGCTTTTTATTTAAAAGCGTAAGCACGACCATTAATTAAATGTAAAATATGCGCTGTTCAAAAATATAAACGTCATCGCTAGTATCGGAGTAGTCCTATGGACGAAGAAACTCCATCCTATCCTATATATTGATAAGTAGGAGCGAGTTAAAAATTAGTGTCTATTGAAAAATATTATATTTAGTAATTTTATAGTTAAATAATAAGATAAATAGGATGTCCATTTCGTTTTGATTTGGACTTGAAATCGCCATTGACATTAGTTACATTATTTGATTTACATATTTACATATGTACATATTTACAAATATATATGAGTAGAAATTTATCGCAACTCTAATATTATATTACTGCGAAAATTTCTTATCGCTCTTACACCAGTTTTGCATTGATAGAATAATGATATTTAATTCTATTCACCAAATTTGAATAGAATAAATATTAAACATTGCTTATTCTAAATCCATGTTTCGATATACTGTTAGTATTGAAAATCTATAGCCCAATCAGCAAACAATGTTTCTAAAAATAATGGGTCGAGCCTTTTTTTAAATAAAAAAACCGTTTATTGTAACGTTTGAAGAAATATCCTTTTAACGTTTAAAAAACATTTTATTTAATGTTTGAAAAATCATTAATTGAATGTTTGAAAAAACGTTTAAAATATTAAAAAATTTTAGCATTTTTAAAAACGTTATAAATAATGAGTTAAATCATTTTTTTTATTAAGGAAGCATTTATTTTAATGTTTTGAGAAACTTTTTTAATGTTAAAAAAAACATTTTTTTGATGTTAAAATTATTTGAACAAAATTACAAAAAATATCAATGTAGAATCTTTTTTTAAATTAATTTTTTTTATCATCAGTGCCTAAATCTTAGACAACTATTATTATTAATTAATTCTAATTTTTAATTTTTTTTTACTTTTTTTCACTTAGCGGGTTTTAACCTGGGATTTCAGGGTTATGAGTTTCGTATACCTTATAAGTTATATCACTTATAACTATCGATGCACACAGTTCTTATTGTCATATACAGTATACTTAATGTAATTATATTGTGTTAATTTCTTTTCCATAATTATTTTATCATTTAGACCCATTTTTTATTAATTTGAGTTCTAGAAAATAATAAAATTTTTACATCTTTATAATAAACGTCGGATAAACGTTAAATAATTGGTTTTTTAATCATATTTTAAATAAATGAATAATGTAAAAAAAACATTTAATAAACGTCATATAAATGTTTAAAAAATGGTATTTTGAAAACGAATCGTAAAATTAATTGCAAATAAACATTTAAAACATTTAATAAATGTTAATTAATTAAATTCATTAAAAAATGTTTTTTCAAAACCATTATTTCAAATAAAAAATTATAATGTAAAATTAACATTTAATAAACGTTAAATTAATGAATTTTGAAAACGAATCGTGAACAATATAAAATTAATGAAAAATAAACATTTAAAAAACATTGTCTGCAACATGATGAAGAGGTCACGTTACGTATATTATAGATTTGTAAATATGTATTTTTTACACATGTAAATAGATGTACACACGTGTCGTTATGCCTTCTCATGCCTTTTCAAGTTTTTTCATGCCTTCTTATGCCTTCCTCTTATATCTTCTCCTACCTGTGCAACTTCGGATGGTTATATAGGTATTAATAATCATGTATCTATTATGGGCCTAAAGTCCGAATAAAAAAAGAAGAGTCTTGTTATTTGTCACATTATTTAGAGTCTTAATTTTCAATTATTTTTAAAGGAGACTAATTTTTAATTCGTACCAATTAATTATTAATGTGTCATATTCGATATATATAAATAAATTGAAATACAATATAATTAGCAACAAGGATTAGTTGAAAAACATAATAGTTCAATAATATATTATCGTGATTTAAAGTTTCAAAGTTTCCCATAAATTATTACACAAATTTTTATAATAAATATTAAAAGAAATAATCTAATTGATGTTTTGCGATGCAATTGTAATATATCATTTGATCTAACTTTAAATTAGTTTTTAAGTTATTAAAGCACAATTGACAATAATTTTGTAACAATATAAATAAGAATTAAGTAAAAGTGTGTAATAGTGATTTTAATAGTTATATACTAAAGTTGTCTCTGAGTAACAATCAAAAATTTTATATACAGTCAGTCGTAGTTTATTTAAAAAAATATTAACAAATGAAATAAATCATATAAACGTATATTAAATAATTTAATGTGATATTTGTAAAAAGTAAAATTCAAATTATAGAGTTTAATATATTTTTACATTATCAACTTTATTTATATATTTTAATAAACAACGATCGACGGTGAAAACATTTTGATTGTTGTATTTAAGGCGACTCTGATAACAATGTTTCCTTACTTCAAAAGTGATACAAATAAAAAAAAAACTACTTTTCTATTTGACAGAAAATTATTGATTAATCAAATAATATCAACAATAAGAAGTTTTACAATAGAAATAATTAAATGTCATTTTGGTCATTTTCGTTTCATAAAAAATTACCCTTTTTGAGATTCTTTGTGATTCTTTGTGTGTGTGTGTGAGTTAAATATCCTACAAAATTATAACAAATATCCAGAATAATTCATCAAAAGTGACATAACTCGAAATACTATCAACAGCTTATATTTACAGCTTATATTTATCAGCGAAATTTACTAAATTCAAAATAAAACAATTTCTTTTTTAATTACTAACTTCTTTGTATAGGATCCGCTGAATAAGTGTATCATCAGAACTCTCTTTCTCGCTTTCGACAAATATCAAACATGTACCTATCTCATTTTAAGTTTCAAATGTGTACACAAGTTCAGCCACGGAAAACAGACCTCTAGTATTAGAGTTTCAATTATTCTCTCAGTATTCTCTCTAAAGGACTTCTTTATTTACATAAACGACATTAAAATGTGATATTTTTATAAAAGATATCAAGATCCCTTTAAAAACTTCAAGAAAGACACAAGTGTTATTTGTTGAGCGGACTGTGAAGAAATTTATATTGATGATTAATAGAATAATCTTTATATGTATAACTCATTTATGATACTAATGCGAAAATAACATTTTCTTGACATTTTCGAAGGGAACGATATGTTATATGAACATTGAAATTTGTAAGATCGTCACTGTTACGCAGTTTTACCAAAGATTTTATTAACTTAATATATTTTGATGTGCTAATTTTTCCTTAAGTGGAATTATAGTGTCATTAATTATAATGATATGATATTTGGTTTCTGTGAAGAAAAATATAAGAAAATAATATTATCCTGAACACAGAAATAAAACAATCCTTAAACGGTCACGAAATTTCTTAAAACTCTTCTTTCACGTATTGCAAAAAATATCCGATTTATTATGATATGCGGATATTTTGCAACTTAATTGGCGAGCTTTGCCGCGGAGCGTCCTCGATTAACTAATTACTTTTCACATGTTACAGTTAGCAAATAAATCGAGTTTCAGTATTTTTCAATAGCATATTGTCTTAGGATTATTTTGGCACCAAATACATGTGAGAGCAAATAATTTTTGGAACATTATATAAGGGAATTAAGTACACAGCGCGTTGATTGACTGGGAGAAGACGTTTACTTCTCATCGATTTCTCACGTGTTACATTTAGCAAAAAAATTTGATTTCGTCATCTTCCGATAATACGTGACCCAACGATTCCTTTGATACCGAATACATACAAATAAATAATTCTATAGAGATAGAAAAGGAACTTAAGTAGAGCGACGCGAACCATGCAGGTTCTCGCGGCAAATATTGATATTTCTTAAAAAAAAAAATTTCAAATTCTATTTGCGCCATCTTGGAGCAAATAAAAAACAAAAAATCTAGTGCATTTGATTTCATTGTAGCGTTGCTGTATATATTTTTTTCAGTATAAGGGACGGGGGGGGGTTCAGCTTAATGACAAGCTAAACCCGTCTTTTTAAATTTGATTTCCTGCTAAACGACTGGAGCAAAAAAATTCGTAGGTAATTATTTAGAATACGGGGCCTCACCTCCGATTTTGATTAAATTGGGCTCATTTGACGCGTTTTCACTTACAATGAAAGAGTCTGGAAAAAAAATACGGCGGTCGGCCTCGTGAACCGAGATATCAAGCGTTAAAGTTCGAAATTTTAGAGGTTAAGATACCTGTCATTCTGACTCGCTGCAGCGCTATGCATACGTAAGATCTGTTCTTTTTCGAAGAATTCTGAACTAGTTCTGAAATAGTGCAATAAGATTTTGCACTAGTGTACTCCAATTCAGAATTTGAATTTAAAAATGACAGCACTGCTTTAAAAACAAAAATTTACTGCTTTAAAAATACAAGATTACTGCTCTAAAAATACAAATTCACTGCTTTAAAAATACAAGATTACTGCTTTAAAAACACAAAAGCACTGCTTTAAAAACACAAAAGCACTGCTTTAAAAACACAAAAGCACTGCTTTAAAAACACAAAAGCACTGCTTTAAAAACACAAAAGCACTGCTTTAAAAACACAAAAGCACTGCTTTAAAAACACAAAAGCACTGCTTTAAAAACACAAAAGCACTCCTTTAAAAACACAAATTCACTGCTAATGCAAAGAATTTTTAAAGCAGTGAATTTTTGTTTTTAAAGCAGTAAATATATGCATAATATTGCATAAATTTTTAAAGCAGAGAATAGGTTATTTAAAATGTATATCTTTTTTGAATTTTTTTTATATGGATTAAAATTTAAATCCAACATTTCGTGGAAATAAACGCTGTAGCTATATACTCGACTTCGTCGTTGTCCAAATTCCTATAAATTTTGAAAATTGTTACAAATGCTACATAATATATTATTCAATCCATTAATTAATTAAAGATAAAATAATATATTATACCTCATGATTTAAATAATTAAACCAGCAATGTATTTCATATTTTCGATTTCTTGTATATGCTTTCTTTAACGTAAAAGCTAAGATGTCATGTAAAACGTTTTCCGATATTGCATTTAAATATGCGAAATTGACAAGAATCATTCGTTTGTGGTCAGTTAAATTATGATCCCAGAACAATTTCCGTATAAATTTCGGCCATAAATTTAGCATCTCCAACTATATCTTGGACAGCAAGCCAAGGATTTTTGTTTAGTTGCTGTATTGGATACGACATTTTACAATTATGATCAAATGGCAATCTGCAGAATAGTATTTTATCTGCTTACAGAATACGTGCGCGACTACAGCGCATGTTCATTTTCGAAACATAGGTCGTGTTCAGTAGATTGAACCTTTGCGGATTTGTACGCACTCGTTATTGGTGTATTCTTCTAGACCTGTCTAAATCACTAATCAATAGTAGCGAACGCTCACAGATCCACTCTGCACAGTTGAGTCGAGTTGAGTTTGATGAACATGTCCATTTAGTTAGAATGACAGGTATCTTAACTTCTAAAATTTCAAACTTTAACGCTTGACATCTCGGTTCACGAGGCTGACCGCCGCATTTTTTTTTCCAGATTCTTTTATTGTGAGTGAAAACGCGTCGAATGAGCCCAATTTAATCAAAATCGGAGGTGAGGCCCCGTATTCTAAATAATTACCAAATTCGTATTGGAGCAAAAAATTAGTGAATAAAGAGCACTAAATATTTGACCGATCACGAATATGATTTTCAATGATGATGAGCCAAGGTAATGGGGGTGATTTTTTGTGGTGAAAAATTGTATTTTAAATTAAAATTTAAAAAAAGATATTGAATTATTTTTCTTGATATTATTATTAAAATATTTAATATCTACATTATTTCAGTATTATATTTAATATTTTTTGTTCTTAAGAAAAATAAAAGACATAAATATATCAAAGCAGAAATATTTTTGCGTTACACGATCAATTTATATAACTTTAAAACTGATTCAAAATATATCATGATTATCGTCGAATAATCATTGTACTATATTTTGATTGTTTACAGTTCTCTTTACACAAAAATCTTTCTGATGAATGCTAAAACTGAATTTTAGAACAATAGTATGGCATCAAATATCTAAAGTACATAGCTGAGTAAAAAAACTTTCAAGGTCGGATAAATTATTGATTTTTTAATTGGAATATTCTTGTTTTTTTTTTTCAATAAATTTTATTTCTAATTTCAATGCTCCTCAAATGCTCTGAACATTTTTATTTAAGTTTTTTCAAAGCTTTAGTTATTATTCATATCACTCAAATATTTTAAGACATCAGACTAAATATTTTAGCTACTTATACTCTAATTGCACTGGAATACCACCAACAAAATTAGAATTTACAGAGTAATTGCTAGCAGTGCTGGCTGTACAGCCACTTCTACGGCCATCCCCACCACTATCGCGCCAGCCAATCAGCGTCCCGTGTGCGGGGCCAGCGACCCTATATAAACGAAGCGTTTTTCGGCAGACGCACATACCGCTATAGCTCGTCGTAGCATACGGATAATACGAACAGCGATCGAACTCATTCAAGATGGCAAGAACCAAGCAGACCGCTCGCAAATCCACCGGAGGCAAGGCTCCACGTAAGCAGTTGGCAACAAAAGCGGCGCGTAAGAGTGCTCCCGCAACTGGTGGTGTGAAGAAGCCTCATCGTTATCGTCCTGGAACCGTCGCTCTTCGTGAGATCCGTCGTTACCAGAAGAGCACAGAGCTTCTGATCCGCAAGCTTCCGTTCCAGCGACTGGTCCGTGAAATCGCTCAGGACTTCAAGACCGATCTCCGCTTCCAGAGCTCGGCCGTCATGGCTCTTCAGGAGGCGAGCGAAGCCTATCTCGTCGGTCTGTTCGAGGACACCAACCTTTGCGCTATTCACGCCAAGAGGGTTACCATCATGCCCAAAGATATCCAGTTGGCCCGCAGAATCCGCGGAGAGCGTGCTTAAATTGCCACTTTCTATCAATCGGCCCTTTTCAGGGCCAAAAATTGTCTTACGTTGAAATGTCCTACGTTTTCAATTTCATATTTATTTATAACCTACAGAAACATTCTTTCGTCAGAAACTTTACATTCACTACTTTCCTTTCAGAAAGTATTTCATACACGGAAGAGTGATCGTTCTTTATTTATTAAATGGTAAAAATAACATTTGGTCGACTCGAAGAAAATAATCTTGAATACATTCTATTCATTAGTTTTTGTCAGTAAGAATGACGCCTGTAGGTCAGGATCGTGGTAGTTGACACAAAAAACGTAGGAAAAACAGTAGGTAAACAGTAAGGAAACATTGGATTTACTACTGCTTACATTTTACTGATTACAGTTTTTGTGTATTGTTGCCATGGTTTTTTAGCGTGCCTTTGTTACGAGTCACGTATGACGCAGTTTTGGCGCGCTTTTGCAGCTTGGGCGTCGTAAATGGCGTCTAGATGCAACGCATCCCGCCAAAAGATGCTACATCTCGTCACAAGATGGCGCAGACAAAACTTCTAAAAATAAATGGTTTCGATGATGTTTGTCAAATAAAATCGAAATTTCAAGAATTTAAGAAATCCAAATATAAGTGAAAACGTCCTTATTTTGGATGAAATATTTACATTCTTGCTCATTCTTGTAACTTTATACTTGTAACTATTTTGATTACAAACACGGAAATGAGAAAGTCGCTTCGCTGTAACTAGAGATAGACTTCGATTGTTATTAATAGCGATTAATGATAGATTAAATCGCATGCGACAGTGCATGCTCGTCATCATACATACTATATTTCCGTTTATTTTTAGCGGTTTAACGAATGTTACCGTGTCCTCGAAAGAACGTAGTGAATTTTTGCGTCGCCGATATTTTATCAGTATTTCGCGATAACTCTGATCCATATCGCTTGTTTAATAACCGAGTGGACTAAAATTTTCTTCTGTTATTGCGTAACAAGTAAGTACGGCAATCGCGCGGCAAAGAAAGTTTTCACCAGACGATGTTGGGAAGCGTCAATTTCTCCTTGGAGCAGTCGAAGCGAACGGTCTGTTTGGGTGGGGAAAATCGATAGGAAAAGGCGAGTTCAAAGTGCCAAGGGAGAGTAAGAGTACACACGGCGTGTCATTAACGGCTATCTCTCTTTTTTTCCGTGCAGGACAAATCGACAATTATCACTCGGCGGATATCGCCGGAGGCGACAACGCCACGCAACGACGACGACAACGACAATGTCCGAACGGAGATGCTCCCGGGAGGATATCGTCGCGTCTCGATGAGGTGTCGATGAGGGCCGCGAGTGGCATGGGGAAGCATCTGCGTCGCACGTCGTGCAACAGCTGTGTGCGATATCGCTCAGGAAGATGTTGAGGGTGCCCGACGGCTCCTGACAACTCGCGACACGAGGCGCGACACGGTTAGGCGAGGCGAGGCGCGATCGCGAACGACGGGATCAGCGGAGGCTGGGTCCACCCTGGAAAATGACTGCCGGTCGACGGCTGGTGCGCGTTCTCTGCGTGCTGCTCTGCCTGTCGTTGCGGCCGGACTACGCGTATTCCACTCATATCACCGGCACGTTCAACACGCGAGAGTTTTTCCGGTTCCTCATCAAGTTCGGCTTCCAGAAGACCGACCGTCATCGGCAAAAGGACTCGTATGGTTACATTTTCGGCAATGTGACCGCGAGAACGGACTTCGACGTGCCGATCACCTTAGCGATACTCGACCGTGGCCACTTCCTCGAGTATTACGGCAATCGTACGCTGACTGACAAGAGTGCAGCGTGCGCCTATATGTTTAACACTTTAAAGAAGAGTTCCTACGATCCAGACTGCAACGAGGAAGGTCAAGACTTTCTGAGGTATATTTCGACGTTTCAATCTATTACATTATTGATGCTTTCCAGCAAGAGACAGATGACATAGACTGTATTTCATTAGGTGTTCACAAGTCTTATGAGCATCATTCATCCTTATTTGACATTAGATAAACAATAAGGATGAAATGAGCAATAAAGATAAAAAAACAAAAACAATAAGGACGAAATCCAAGAGCATTATGAGCATCATATTGAATACAGTCATAATAATACGGAGAATCATTACGTCCTTGTTGTTCGTCATCGTTAAATAAACATAATCACTATGTTATGTTGTATCTCTTGCTGGAAATCAATATCTGTTATCTCCATTTCTTGTGTTGGAAAGCATCCCATATACTCGTACGAGTAACTAATGTTAACTTTGCATTTTGAAGACGAGTCCCTTGTCCTCGAGACAAATTATGCCCAGACGAGGATTCTGTATGGAATATCGTGAAGGGACATCAGTTTACATACGTTATACAGGACTTCTGGCAACCACGATTTTGGTACATGAGCTTGGTGGCGTGTTATAGGAACAAAACAACTTGCCAATGGGAATATTATAGCAGGCACGACGAATTGGAATATGACATCTGGCTAGTAAACGGCAATCCAAACGTCAGTGGCCTAAACAGTCTGACTTATCAGTTCTCATATGACAGACAGAATACCATCGAACTATACTTGCTGTTTTTTGTGTGTTACATCATATTGGTGCCACTGCAGTTGTATGCAGTAAGATTGCAAAAGCATCCTGTAACAAGATTGTTCACTGCAAGTTTATTATTAGAATTTGTGGCAGTATGTTTAATCTTGATACACGTGTTGAAATTTGCACTAGACGGAGTAGGTTATGAGCAATTAGAAGTTGCCGGTGATATTTTTGATATTCTCTCACGGGTAAGGAAAACATCTCGTGAATATCAAATATTATTAAACTCATTAAATTCAAGTAATCTAATGTATTCTATACAATATAGCCATACTTATTAATCTTTTTAAATTTATTTAAAAATGTATATTTTGTTTAGTATATAGTATGTACATACAGGGCTTCACACCATCAAATATATTAATAACATAATCTGATAGATTAAAAAATTCTAATACGAAAATGTTGAAGTCATAATTATTATAATGATATTTTAATTATAATCCATCACAAAGATAATTATTAATATTGCTTATTATTCGTGCGATAAGAGCTATAAATCAGTATTCATAGTTGATATTTATATTTAGGACTGTCTTAAGTACAATTTCAAGATTTCATAAGCTAATGCCGGTATTTATATTCATAGTCGGTTCTTATTTTAAGACCATCTTAAGTTATGTCTTGAGATGCTAATACAGCTTTGTGATTGATTCAAGATGGTCTTAAAGATAAGTATCGACTATGAATACTTTTTGGTGTTATTTTCACGAAATTTTAATGTTAAGTTACTTTTATTTCTAGACGTCCTTTATGTTATTGTTACTCTTACTTGCCAAAGGATGGGCAGTAACAAGAATGGAATTAACATGGAAGCCACTGGTGTTTGCAATATGGTTTTGTTATGGGGTTGTGCACATTTTGTTATATGTATGGAATATGGTAACTATTTTCCCTATTTATATATCTCGTTTATAAATTGCAGTAAGTGTAAACTCTTTTTATTATGAATTAATTTTTTCAGACAGAAGTTGATATTATTGAAGACATAGATGAATATCAAACTTGGCCAGGATGGTTTATATTGTTATTCCGAAGTGCCATAATGGTATGGTTTCTATATGAACTTCGAAACACCATGACATACGAGCATAATACTCAAAAATTGAACTTTCTTCTTCACTTTGGTGCATCGTCATTAGTTTGGTTTATATATTTACCCATTATAGCACTTATAGCGCTTCAAATAAGCGCACTATGGAGGTTTAAGCTGTTGTTAGGTGAGTAAAGTTTGTAAAATGTTAAAATTAATTTTCTTCAGCTATATTTCGTATTTAACGCATTGTCAATTTATAGGTATAACATATTCGGCAGACTGTTTTGCTTATTGTGTAATGGCTCATTTATTATGGCCCACCAGAAGTGAACAATATTTTTTACTCGCGCAAGGCGCGGATAATGGTGATGAACTTGATGAATTCAACGAAGCGCCGCATGTATTAAATAATTATGTAGAACCGTCAGAACTCGGTAAAATAATTACTTAATATTCGTCCATTGCAAGTATAAATATTAAATTGATGACATTTTTAATTACAAGTGATGTGATGTACATTTGCCAAACGTCAATCTAGTAGTACTCTAATATGTGCTACAGAACTGAAATATTGTGCACATCCTATAATTAGGAATATATCAAATTTGTCAAATCTGGCCATGTGATATGAAATTAATAGATACAACAGAAATAAATGAGTATGATATGAGTATATGCTATAAACAGACATAAATTTCAATTTAATATATAAATTAATAATTGGCAGTATTAATTATATCGGCAATTTTATATCTACAAGTCACATACCACGTATAATTATTAAGTATCTTTATCCATTCGAGGAATAGTATATATCTTTATAACATTAGTACATATATTCTTACATATTCAGACAATTACTTGTATGATTATGCACTAGTATACAAACAAAAATAATTATATATATATATATATATACGTGTAAAAAATCTTTTAACAAAGTATACATTTTTTACGCTATTGTTTAATTTCATTATATCTTGTAATTATTCCACGTTTACTCTATACTAAGAATATTACAATGTGCACTTGAATAAGAATGGTAGAAATGAAATATTTATATAACTTTCGTAACATATAATTTGATTCTAGTTGAATGGTTTAAAAATTGTGTATGCGATAATTGTATACATAAAAGTCATACTGATTTATACATATTAATAGTAGATTTATCAAGAATTAATGTTCCAAAATTATCCGACATATTTTAACTATAAATTTTTTTATCATTTTTTATATTAGGATGCCAATAGCTTTTGAATAATTAGCGATTAAAAAAAAAACAATTAAAATTTTCGGTTAAATTTAATCGAATTTTAGTAAAAAATTTGAAAGTTTGTTAAAAAGAGTATTAGAAATTAAAAGGATCCATTAATTAATGAACTTTTATAATAGCTAAGAAAAAATAATTTATAAATTGAATAAAGAAGTTATGATTTAAAAAAACAATATTTTTGGTGTGTTTTATATGAGAACATTTTCATATCTTGTTCTAAATTTTATAAAAAGATTTGATCTTTCAAAGTATGTAATTTAAACTATCATCATTAATTCAGTTTTGTTATTAAATACGCAATGTACAAATAGTGATCACATACACAAACGTGGAAAATAAAAGAGCACCTATATAACATTCTTCCGATTTTATTCAAGTAAGTTAACATGTTATTTGCACATTGTTGAATAAGTATAAGTACTTTATACAGAAAATTGAAATATGATCTGATATGCGAGTTTACGCTGTAAGCACGCATTTTCCTGTCGTATTATTATTGCTCAATCTTGTAAGAACTTAGATAATATGATTGTCTATGTATAATCTCTTGAGAATATTTTAATGATCCGTATATGTATATTTTATGGGATCTCTTGAGAATATTTTAATGATCCATATATGTATATTTTATGGGATCGGTAAAATCTTTATGATACATTTATATTTTTAATATCCACTACAGTGAAAGCAATTTAATACAATCTACTTTTTATTTCTTTATAGTATTATCTATGTTCAAATTATATGTTAAGTTTACTTTTTTGAAGAGCACATTTAGACATGTTATACAAATTATGCTTCTATGAATGCCAGTGTGTCTAATATGTATATATATGTATATACAATTTATTTCCAAAAGTTGTGTGTCTTCAAATATGTGTTTTGAGATGCTTTTTGTAGATATATGGAGGAGTTAGTATTATAGCAAATATTTTAGTATAATGAAATTGTTATATCATGTCTCATTACAGCCCAACAAGCAGGAAAGATATTTTATTTAATTAATCTTTTTGCCAGATTAGGTAATGTATTGTACAACTTGATAATAATAATTGTTTTATATACCTGATTTGACTTTTTTGTATATTTGCAATTGATATGGACCTATTCAATAACAAAAGCAACATTTGATTAAGAAATACAATTTATATTACAGTTAGAAATTATTTCTTTATTATATATATGTACATAGTTCTTTTTTCTTTACATATTATCTACATTATGTACACTATACAGTACCATATAGAACTTAAGGGGAACCTTATTATAATTACATATCTTAAAAGTATAGTTATTTAATTTTGAAATTTTTATTTTATACAGAGAAATGCTTTTCTTAAAATTTTATTTAAAAATTATAACTCTTCACATAAATATAATATTCTTTTAACAGCATCATGAAATTATTAATCTTAGATTGTGAATGAAGTATTTTGATAAAAAATTTGAATCAAATATTTCTTTGAAAAATTTATATAAATTTATAATATTAAATTATGTTTTGATATAACAAAATTATAACAATTTTAATCTTGATGTAAGACTATCGATGGTTTCATTGGAACCAGGACCTATACCAACAACTGTGACTGTACCAGGCTTCAGCTGAGTTATACCAGCATCTTTTATTATGGCAGTAATTAAACCAGCACGTTCAGCTTTACCTGCTAAGATCAATAGCTCTTGCTCGTTTGGTATTTTAACAACAATTTTAGGCTGCCCACATTGTAACCAGGATTCAAACATTAATCGCTTCTTTTCGTTATTGAGGGTTTGGCGACAGCATTCTAAAGCAGCGTGAGCACATTGAGCAGCAGTTTTACCTTTTCCCATAGGTAAATCTGATCGAACCACTATTACCATCTTACAGCTCTCACCATTCCAAATAGGAGGTAAGAAAGATCTTATATATTTACTTATCATTGACTTCATCTTTTTATAATTTTTTTCAATCAAAGCGCTATTAATGTCTTTGTTCTTGTTGCTTTGTGTGTTTATCCATGCATTCTTTAAACTTTTTTACTTCATTTTGACACTTTCTCCAGTCCTGATGTTCCGCTATACATTCCTGGAAAGTTATTTATCAAATCAGTTATTAAATAAAATAAGAATATTATTAACATAATCAAAATTTAACATTTACTTTACAACAATCGATCAGTGGAATTAATTTATATACTTAAAGTTAAAGCTAAAGTTAACTCATAGTTTTGTATCGTTCTTCTAGAACTGAAACTATAGGTAGTTAAACTTTAATTAACACTTATATATCCGTTTCTATCAATGTAGAATAATTTTAATCTTGGTTCAACTAATTTTTTTCTAGGTCTAAGAATTAAAAAAAGATGAAGAGTAAGTTGGACTAAGATTAAAATTAATTATATTGTAAAAATTAATTTGTATTGTAAAAACGAGCATTAGCCAGTTATACTTGAACTTGATAGTGTAATTCTATGCAACCGGTTTTCTTTAACATCCGCTCAACGGGATCTTCAATCTCTTTTTCAGCACCAGTATTCGACGATGCAGTCATTACGATATATCGATGTTTAGATGAAAAGATATTTGAATTATACCGCTAAAACAATTCTTATTATTATTAATAAAACATTGTTTTTAATAATTTCAACGAAATACACACACAGAATATTGTAGAGGTTATAATTACTCCGTGTGCGAGTTATTTTTATCCATCTGCCGGGTCTGCAGATTCGAACAGATTTGAGAGCAATACCGAACAAACCCGAATAAACTAATCTAGAGGTGCGTTCCGTATCGCGCATGATGTGCATGATGCATCCATTGTCCTTGTTTAACATTTGGTGAGCAACAAGGATAAACGATGCATTATGCGCATCATGTGAGAAACGGAACGCACCCTAGATTATATGGAAAATTGAGAAGAATCATGCTCCATTTTAAATATCAACATTCGTGGACACGACTGTAAATTTCTCTAGCAAATAACAGAGTTTTGTTTCATTTCCATATCAAATTAACAAGGCATACTGATAATAGATAATTAAAAAGTCACAAGGTCTGTTCGCGTTGCTCGCACTTTTTGCACTCATAGCGTATTTCACTGGCAGAACCGGTGCGCACTCAGTGCACATTAAAGCTGTTGTACATTAACCTAATCTGACTGTAAAAGTGAGAGATCTCAGTTAATAAAATACCCAATGTATATTTTATCAAATATCACAATAAAATGTATTAAAGATTTCATGGTTTAATTTATGTCTATATTTTTATTAAATGTACATTTTCATGTCGATTTGTGTACAACAGCCTTAAAGTGCACTGAGTGCGCACCAACTCTACCAGTGAAATACGCTATCAGTATCTTCGCTTTCTCTCTTTTCAAAGCCAAATATATATCTATCTCATTTTAAGTGCAAAAATATTTAGAGATTTCATGAAACGCGAACAGACCTATAATTACATGAGTAACGTACGTGATGTTCAACTTCAATGACGATGTGAAGTTATATGCGCATATTGGGAAATCGATCTATTCTAAATATTCGCACATCTGTTAATTATTCGAGACACTTATTACAGTTATTTTAATTATTTATTATTATTATTCATCGAAAATTGATATGCTGAATTACGAAAACATCTCTGATTGTTTTTTGAGCCAAATATTAGGTCTGTTCGCGTTGTATGAAATTTCCAAATATTTTTGCACTTAAAATGAGATAGATATATATTTAGCTTTGAAAAGAGAGAAAGCGAAGATGCCAAGTGCAAAAAGTGCAAGCAACGCAAACGGTTGCGTCATAATGCGCGAATATTTAGACAGAATTAAAGCACGTACTTCTTCCGATACACGTGCAATTTGTATTATTCAGGATGTGGAAAGGATGAATTTTTATTCGAAAAATGTGCCATATTACGCCACACATTAGGGCTGTAAACTTCGATTAATTTAATCGTTGATCCTTGTTAAACGTAGATAGAATTTTGTTAACGTAGATAGAATTATTAATTTTTTTATTTAATATGTAGAAAATAAGAGTGGATTAGGATCATCAACGGATTGTATAGAATTTTTTCTCTAAATAATATCGCTTTATTGAATTAATCGAATTAATTAATACTAGAAATTAAAAAATGCCTATTACGGTCGAAGCTGGATCTTCGTTGCTTAAATAATTCAATCTTGAATTACTAATATATACTATATATGTACTTGCATATATACCGTATTATTGTATTCTTTTTCAATATATAGTATATATTAGTAATTCAAGATTGAATTATTTAACGGAGATCCTACAGCTTTGACCG
This sequence comes from Trachymyrmex cornetzi, assembly GCF_001594075.2. NCBI lineage: Eukaryota > Metazoa > Arthropoda > Insecta > Hymenoptera > Formicidae > Trachymyrmex > Trachymyrmex cornetzi. Next base: position 1,796,937 of record NW_017300267.1, read on the forward strand.
TAATAGGTATTTTTTAATTTCTAATATTGATTGTGTTTCTCACATATACGGTCTAAAATAAAGATATTGTTTGAATTAATTAAGTTAATTGCAGTTTATTTGAACTTAGATTTATATGAATTTAACTGATATTTAATAAATAAATAAATAAATAAGATTTCCGTGTGAAATTATTTATTTCGTGAATATTATATATGAGGAGTTTTGAAATTAAAAAGTAACAGACATTTAGTTACAATTAAACATATATTTTTAACCATGAAACCTGATCGACGTATCGGCTAAGTTTACGCGAATAGATGCGACGATACGGCGATCGAGACGCCGCCGGCGCTTGACCGTCAGAACTATTCGATTGCGTGAAAGTAAAAACCAACGCGTGTGACGGCTACGAGAGATCACGGAACGGCCAGCCACTCCCGATTTGCGTGATTTTCAGAGGTATTTATCGAAGGAAGGCAAAACGCCTTCGTCATCGCGCGTTCGTTCGAGAGCGGGCCGGGTGTAGCCTCATTTTCGCGCGAACCGTCCGACGATTTCCGACGGCTACAACGCAGCGACGTGCGGCTTTTGCGGCATCCGCGCTATCCTCCGAGGATAGCGCGGCACCGCCTTTCTCGATTACTCATATTACACTGCGACAACCTCCGGCGGCTCTGGCCTGTCTTGCTCCGGCCAGTGTCGCTCGATAAACACGACGATTCAGGCGCGGCGACTCATCGCTGTGATTCTTACGTGTCTCGTCGCAATTATTTATAATATACGTTCGTCCGTATATCGGGAACCTTCGCGCGAATGAGATAACGAAAAGAAAAGAAACTGGAGTAAATTAAAGCGCAGTCACAATACGAGGATATATACACCTTTTATGAAGTATCCTTCGAGTTTCTTCCGTTTTTCTCCACGTGTCTTTTAGGTATTTCTTGTTTGATTCTTTCACGTGGTCGAAAATAGCGGTGAATCTTGAATAGGAACAGCATGTGTTGAGTGGTGGGCGTACAATTTATTTTGATTAAGTAAGTTTCCTGTTCTTCTTTTCTCTGTTTAATTCTGTCACTTCTGCTTTTTCTTTGACAGTAGCGTCTCCAGAATATTATATTTTTTCTTTCTCTTTCTGCGTGATATTACTTGCTATAATACTAAAAGCAACTGTTATATTTCTTACTTATATCGTAGTGTTAATATCTTGATTATTATCTATACATATAGAATATTTATATTTATTGAAAAATATTACTGAAGTATAGAATATAATTTGTAGAAATATACAAATACTAGAATAAACTTATAACTAAAGGCAAAATACAAATATTAGAAGTTTTCTGTCTTTATTGATATCCTGATATGTTAAATTATTTGTTTTAAATATAGACAATATGTTATAGATTTGTATGATATATAAAACATATGAGAACGCATATATATACATGCATGAAACTATACTTAGTCTTCTTAGATTTCTCACACTGACAACGTAATTCTCACATCCTGCCATTGTTACTTCTGCTCTGCTTTAATTAAGATAACCATCAGAAAGAAACCCCTATTTTAAAGAAGTGCAGAAGATATATACACACAATTGTACAATTATAGTTTTGTTACAGTTATTATGTAACGGGAAATATAGATTTCTGTAAAAAAATAATACAATTAATAATAAATAAATGTCACATATATTTATGTTTATAAAGTCTAAATATTGCGAGCACAAAGTTCTGTTACTGTACATTTTTAAGATGTGACAAATATATTTAGTGACCACTTTATCTTAATTGAAGGTAATTATCTCAAAAATGTCGAAGAAGCCAGGAGCTACCCAAGCAATGCATAAGGTTATAATGGTTGGAAGTGGAGGTGTTGGAAAGTCTGCTCTGACGTTACAATTCATGTATGATGAGGTAAAATAAAAAAACAAAATAACTTAAATATATTTTAATCATGAAGAATGTCCGTTTATTATTATTAACTTAACAAAGAAAGATGTGATTTTTACCATTTTAAGTATCTAATGATTAGACATTGGATTCTTATGCAATTTCATATTTATTTAGAGAGCAGTTTGGAAAGTAATATCAAAATATAAATTTTTCTTATTAAAAAAGCATTTAAAAAATGCATATTTATTTATACATATTGTGCATATTTTCATATTTGTGCAAATTTGTATATTTTATGCATGTCTGCAAAAAATATCTGCATAAAAATCCGATGTCTACTAATGATAAACGTTATCATACTTTAAGCATTTTATTTTTAAATATTATTACATTAGAAAAATATTTCTGATAATTTTAATCGTAATATTAAAATCAGTTTGTTGAAGATTATGAACCTACAAAAGCAGATTCCTACAGAAAGAAAGTTGTATTAGATGGAGAAGAGGTACAAATAGATATCCTGGATACTGCAGGACAAGAAGATTATGCAGCGATTCGTGACAATTATTTTCGTAGTGGGGAAGGGTTTCTCTGTGTATTTTCGATAACAGAAGATGATAGCTTTCAAGCTACACAGGAATTTAGGTCAGTAAAATTTGATAAAATTAATCACTAGTTTTATGTTATTGGACAAAATTTTAATATATGACAATTATAATTGATTATAAATATATTATTTGATCATTCCACATGAATAGAAAAAAATCTGTTTTCTTTTCTATAGAGAACAAATTCTCAGGGTAAAAAATGATGAGAACATTCCATTTTTATTAGTGGGAAATAAAAGTGATTTACAAGAAAAAAGGAAGGTTAGTTTAGCCGAAGCTCAAGCAAGATCTCAACAATGGGGTGTTCCTTATGTGGAAACAAGCGCTAAAACAAAAGAAAATGTAGACAAGGTAAAATGCTGATTATGTATAATTTTTATTTAATTTTATTAAATGCTACATATATATAATAAATATTTTATATATGTAATTTTTTCTTATATTGTCTTTACTTAAAAAAATAATTGTGATGTTACTTTCCGATTCTGACTTTTTCTCTATTTCGTTTTTAGTAAAATAAAAAAACTTTTGGGATTAACTTTTTTTTTATAGGCTTTGTGGTAGTATTGTTGAATTAGATGTTTTACTACAGAACACTTTATCTCATCAAGCATATTCTACATACATACATACGTACATTAATACATACATACATACATACATACATACATACATACATACATACATACATACATACATACATACATACATACATACATACATACATATATACATTCATATTAATGTAATTAAATTATCAAAAATAGTAGATGTATTTTCGTATATATTTCTTGTTGCTTTCACTTTCACCCTCAATGTAATGTACCGCATATGAATCGATTGCACGAAATATGCATTTTTAAATAGGCTTAATTGCAATCTATGTATATTTATATACATTGTTATATCACCATGTATTGTGCTATTGCTTATATGCGCACAATTCTCATTTTCTTCTCTTACATATATGAAAAACATATATTTATTTCATAATGCACATTTTATATGCCTTAAAGCTTTGAGACAGCATCCATTGCACATTTGCAGGTATTTTTCGACTTGATGCGTGAAATAAGGTCACGCAAAATTGAAGATAAGTCAGCAAGCAATAGTCGAGGTAAAGACCGTACCAAGAGGAAGAAAAAGAAGTGCATTATTCTATAGGTTTGCTGTTTTTTCTTGCACCATATTTTATTTTGTGTTTTGACAAGTTAATAAAACTGGTGGAATTTCCTGTCTTGGCAATTTTATAGCGAATTCGAATGCATAAACACATTTTTACATCTATTTGTGTACGATGGCTTTAGTATACACCAGTGCGCACTAGTGCGTTCAACCGAATTCGCTAATACTTTATATCAGTGTAAAATATATAGGGAATGCCAATAGAGAGTATTTGTTTAATGCAAACACTTTTTATACTCAACGTCACAGATATGCAATGAAAATGTTTAGATAAATTAATATTGTGTGACTTTTTAAGAAAATATTAATAAATAATTTAATTACTTAAAAGATATTTTGTTGCATATCTCTGTTTTAACTCTGCTTTATATTCGTATTTCAGATGTCCAAATTCTATATTTATTATAAAAGTTGTGCTAATATTTACAAAATAAATGTGAAATTATACACTTATCTGTAAAGCTTATCACAGCTTATGCAAAGCATGTATGCTTTTCTTTTTTTTTTAATTACATTGTGTTGCAATGTCTTGTTACATGTCGTATAAGTAAACTATATTTTTTGTATTATAAATAATTAGTAATTATTTTATAAGAAAAGAGAAAAGCATCAAATATTTTATTTTTAATTGAGGGATATATTATTGCTGTGGGTTAAAACAAAAAATATATCTTGTTAATTTACACAAAGTTAATTAATTAAGTAATTTTTGAGAATATAACAATTTTGAAAATAATGTAGATTTTGTAAATATATATAATGTTTATATATATATATAATATTTTAATAAAATACTAACTGGATGAATAAATATAAATAAACAAAAAAGTTTTGACAGGAGAAGGTAAAGATTATTCTGTGTAATAAGTAAATTTTTTAAATAATATTTGCATATTGTAATTTACTTGTAATATTACATTGATAGTTCTTTTTTTTTTTACATATTTTTAATTTTCTCTCAATCATTAATATATGTTTCAAAAAATCAGTTTACACAGAAATGAATAAAAACATTTACTCCACGTTGCAGGTATTCTTTGATTTAATGAGAGCAATAGCTGCTCGCAAGGCACAGGAAAACCAAGGAGATGGGAGTGAACGTAATAAGGAAACAAAGTGCTGCATCTTGCTATAACAAACATAAAACAATATGTAGCTTATGTTGTGGAAGGTTCAACTCCTATATAATTGAAAGCTAAGCGTAAGAGAACTGTATTTATATAAAAATGAAAGTTTTCTGATACTTTACAGTGAATTGACGCTTTTAATCTTCGCTATTCAAATATATCTAAAACTTAAGATATACTATACAATTTATTCTAATATATTTATATGTATTATATATAGTAATTGATATATATTTCAAAAATATGGTACATTATATCTGTTTTCTATGAAACTCTTTAAAAAATTTTAATAGCAATATATTTTATTACTTTCTAGTTTATATTATGTATTATGTAATATGTTTATATAAGATATAATATTTGAATTGAAAACAAAATTTATAACATTTATAATAGCATAAAATTACAGAAATACATGCAAGATTATTTGCAATATTATTTGTCTTTAGAGTGCTGAAACATAAGTGATATTGATATGAACATATTTGAGGAGATCGAAAATGTAAACGGTACATATTACTATGAGGATTATTTGTTTTGTTTTTCCGATTATGCAAATAATGTAATTACATTCATGTTGAAATAAAATAATTGCATTCTTAGTTGTCTTTCGTATTTATTTATTTATAACCTTTAATGAGTTCAGCACTCTTTAATTTGTTTAAAAAATCATTTAAAATTATAGGAATGTGTGAATGGGATTCAATATTCTTTTGCATATTTTGATTTGGTGAAGAAAGTTCAAATACATCAAAGTAGTCATAACACTGTAAAGTAACAAAAACTTGTAATTTGTAAGCAATTTGTTTATATATTATATACGTGTTTCACATAGTTTTAATATATCTGCTATGTTTTATTTTATATAGTTATTTTTATCATAGCATTTTATAATGCAACAGTTTGATATCTCGAACGTGTGAGTGAATTTTATAACAGTTATAATACTTTAATAATTATTTCTCTTTGTTGTATACAATGTTGTATATTAAATTTTATTATGTAAAAGTGGACACATTTTGCGTGCAAGTATAAAAAATTTAGTTTTAAGTATAGCATAAAATCAAGATAGAAGGTTCTGTTACAAAAATTGATTTATTATAATTTCTAATTTATGTAGTAATAGATTACTAGTGGCTTATTTTACAGTAGCATTTAGCTTACATCGTTACTTGCACGTCTAAAATATCAAGCCATGATGTAAAAAAAAATGAATTTTTATGTTTAACATATTACACTGTAATATTAGAGACTGATTGTATAATTAATTCACATAATTAATTAAGTCACTTGTTTAAAAACTTCTACCTCTATGAGGCGCATTTATGCAGATAAAATAACCAATTTTAATGTAGCTTTAACTGAAGAGAAAAGTGACTTGAGAATTGTATTACAGAATGGTCATTAAAATTCACAGAATGCGTATATTACAGTAGTTTTCTTATGAAAGAAAGGTAAAATATTTGTCTATTTAATTTTGATACTTTTGTACTGTTGACGTTGATTGTGCCTTTTAAGTGTTCACTGTTAATGTAACGAGGTCAATCAAACTTTAAAATTCTTTAGAGGAATTTTATAACATTTAGATTCAGATATTCATATATATATATATATATATA